>NC_011902.2:492378-617452 GCF_000006355.2 Plasmodium knowlesi strain H | reverse complement strand
GGTTGTGTTGTGGTTGTGTTGTGGTTGTATGTTGGTTGTGTTAGTATGTTGGTTATGTCAGTATGTTGGTTATGTTAGTATGTTGGTTGTGTCAGTATGTTGTGTTGTGTTAGTATGTTGGTTGTGTTAGTATGTTGGTTGTGTTGGTGTATGTTGGTTGTGTTAGTATGTTCGGTTCTGTTAGTAGGTTGGTTGTGTCAGTAGGTTGGTTGTGTCAGTATGTTGGTTGTGTTAGTATGTTGTGTTGTGTCAGTATGTTGGTTATGTTAGTATGTTGGTTGTGTCAGTATTTCGGTTATGTTAATATGTTGGTTGTGTTAGTATGTTGTGTTGTGTTAGTATGTTGGTTTGTGTTAGTAGGTTGGTTGTGTCAGTAGGTTGGTTATGTTAGTATGTTGGTTGTGTTAGTATGTTGTGTTGTGTTAGTATGTTGGTTTGTGTTAGTAGGTTGGTTGTGTCAGTAGGTTGGTTATGTTAGTATGTTGGTTGTGTTAGTAATGTTGGTTAAGTTAGTATGTTGGTTTTGTGTTAATATGTTGCGTTGTGTTATTATGTTGGTTGTATGTTGGTTATGTTGTGTTGGTGGTAGATCATGTAGTATCCGGTCCCTGTCTGCGAGGAGTTTTTCCTTTCCCCCCCTAAAATAGCTAAAGCTAACCCCGGAACCTTATTCCTAAACCCTGGAACCTTATTCCAACATCCTTACAACCTTATTCTAAAACCCCTAAAACCTTATTCTAATACCCCTACAAACTTATTCTAATACCCATACAACCTTATTCAAACACCCATACAACCTTATTTCAACATCCTTACCACCTTATTCCAACACCACTGTAGCGTTATTCTAACACCCGAACAACATCATTCCAACACCCCAACAACATCATTCCAACACCCCAACAACATCATTCCAACACCCCAAACAACATCATCCCAACACCCCAACAACATCATTCCAACACCCCAAACAACATCATTCCAACACCACAACAACATCATTTCAACACCCCAACAACATCATTCCAACACCCCAACAACATCATTCCGAACACCCCAACAACATCATTCCGAACACCACAACAACATCATTCCAACACCCCAACAACATCATTCCAACACCCCAACAACATCATTCCAACACCCCAACAACATCATTCCAACACCCCAACAACATCATTGCATCACCCCTACAACTTTCTTCTTAAACGCGGAATCTGAATTTCCTTTCTCTATTTTGTTTTTTTCATTTCACTTCCTTCCTTTTCATCAAATTTTCATTATACATATAGACATATATATATATATACTTATATGTTTTTATATATGTATATATGTAGTTGTCTACTGCCCCTTACCCATTTCACTTCGCTGCTATTTACATTTTTGTTTATTGCTTTTACGTAATATTGTTTTGCTGCACATTGCATTTGACTACAGAAAGAGTCCATTTTATTGATTTCGGATAATGTTTTCTTCACTTCGGGGATGGATTTGGATGATGATGGGTTGTTTTCGTTGAGGAATTTGTTTAATTCAGTTTGGACATTTTCTCTGCCGGTGTTAGAAGTACAATTTTGCACATTTTGTGTTGCATTAATTAAAGTGTTGGAAACACTTAGTTTGCAATCATTAAATTGTGAGTTCGAAACCCTATCACATTTAAAACAATTATTTTTATTAGCATCATTACACGAATTCGAAGACAAAGAATTATGCTGCGTATTCCAATCAGTAAACATTCTACTTATTTTGTCCTCACCAATGGGGCATTTCTCACTCGATTTTGCAATTATTTGATCAGCATAAAGGTTAAGAGCAATACAACCAACTGCTTGTTGAAGCAGTTGGTTGCCTTGACCACTAGACTGAGTGCTAGGACCCCTACCACTACCACTAACATCAGGCTTAATGCCATCAATGTATTCTAAACCTGCTGTGATATGATTACATGCTTTTCTTTCTACACTATCAGGATTACCATCACCAAAGCCTCGGCATGTTGTGCCAATAGTGATTGACGTTGGTTTGTTCTGTCCTTCGGAGGCGATCTTGTCAAACATTTTCTTCAGTTCGGGTCTGACGCCTTCATTCTCCCAAAAGTCACACTGTAAAGAGAAGAAAGAAGTTATATATATATATATATATATATGCATACATATGTATATACATATGTCTATATATGTATATGTTTATATATATATGTATACATACATTTACGTGCAGCTATATGCATATACATATACATATACGTATATATGTATATATGTGTATGTATATGTACGTTTGTATATATATGTATATATACGTACGTATATGTATGTATGTGTATATATATTTATATAGTAGTACTTACCCAAGTCTTCGCCGTTCCATTCCCTCCTTGGTTCTTGCTGTTCTTTTGGTTATGGAACCATTTGGGTGCGGCACATTTAATATA
This sequence comes from Plasmodium knowlesi strain H, assembly GCF_000006355.2. NCBI lineage: Eukaryota > Apicomplexa > Aconoidasida > Haemosporida > Plasmodiidae > Plasmodium > Plasmodium knowlesi. Next base: position 615,012 of record NC_011902.2, on the reverse strand, counting down.
ATCGCATAAAGTGGTCATTTTATTTATGTCCTCCATAGCATTAGGTACAGATTTGGTCTCTACAATGCCTTGAACTTTCCTTTTTACATCCTCTATGTTGGGGCCAGTTGTGTGAATTTGGCAAGTGTCATAGTCTTTCTCTTTCCAATGGCACGGAACACAAGGTCCCTCGCCAGTGCAACTACCATTAAGATTTTTAAGAGCAATGTCGAAAGCTTTTTTTATTCCTGATTCCACTAAACATTTGGCGTTGTCTTTCATATGTTTTGCATATTCCTTAAGAAGGAAACAACCCACTGTTTGTTTCAACGATGGATGCTTATCCAAGATGTTGTTTCCTCCATTCGTTGTGGTCGCCGAAATAGTTCTTAGTTTGGTGAAACCTGCTGTAAGATATTGGCATGCTTTTCTTTCAGGGTCAGTTGCTTGTCTAGTCATGGCACCCGTGGTGCCATTATCCATTATATTACATTGTCCGTTGTTCTTGTCCGCATTGTGTATCATTGCTTCCGACAATTGTGTCCATAGTTGTCCCACTTCGCCTTCATTCGTCCAGAATTCGTCCTGTATAAGTAGTGATAATATATACATATGCATATGTATATGTATATACATACATATACATACGTATATGTATAAGTATATATTCTTTTTCTTTTTTCTTTTTCTAATTCGTGTTGGTCTGTGTAGTATCCGGTGTGCCTTCCCCCGCCATCCGGTTCATACCATCCTGTTAGTGTGTATAATCCGATCCCTGTCTGCGAGGAGTTTTTCCTCTCCCCCCCTAATGTAACTAAAGCTAACCCCGAAACCTTACTCCCGAACCCTGGAACATTATTCCCATACCCTTAAAACTTTATCCTAACACCCTTACAACCTTATTCCTAAACGCGGAATCTGAATTTATTTTATTTTATTTTTTTTTAATTCTTTTTCTTTTTCTTTTTCCTTTTCTTTTTATTCCTTTTATTCCTATTCTTTTTCTTTTTGCACTTACCGCAGAGCTGGATGCCTGAACTCGAGAAGCCAGACATTGCAGACGGAGACATAAATTAGAACTGCTGTTTCCGCCTGTTTTAGTTATTGTGAAGAGGATGTTATTGACGTCGCTTCCTTGCGTCTTGAGTAATGAATCCAATTTGTCATTTACTTTGTCCTGCTGCTTCTTATCGAAGTAGCACTCATCATACTTGTCCGCCAACTTGCACTCAATGCAAGGTTTACCATTCTTGCAGTTAGTTGATGCAATTTGTTGTGCCTTTGTAAAAGCGACCCTAATCCCTTGGTCTATATCGCAAATTTTGCTGTCTTCTTTCATTTTTTGTGCAACTGCCTTTAGCATTAAGCAAGAAATGAATTGTTTAAACTCTTGGTTATCATAGGGGTTTTCATTTTTTTCAGGTTGCCCCGTCTTGGGATCCCCACTATATTCATGCTGAATTTTAGATATATGTTCCAGCCCTGCTGCAACAAGCTTGCAGGCGGTCTTGTTAGCGAAGCCATGGGCGTCGCTATCGCTCCATGTTTGGCCGCCGCTGACGCCGGTGCAGTTGGATGCAACAGCGGCCTGCTTCGTTGGGTTTTGCATGTCTTCCAGTAGTAGCTTTAATTCTGTTTCAAAATCACTCTTCATCTTTTCCTAAACATAAAGCGGGAGTTATATATATATATATACATATACATATGTGCATACATATCTACATATATACATACATAAGTACATACATATATACATATATATACATATGTACATACATATATACATATATGCATATATAAATATGTATATATGTATATATAGACATATATGTGGTCGATGTTGTTATGGATGTTATTATGGATGTTATGGATGTTGTTATGGATGTTGTTATGGATGTTGTTATGGATGTTATGGATGTTACTATTGTTGATGTTATGGATATTGTTGATGTTGTTATTGTTATGGTTTCTATTCCACCATCAGCACACTAAACCATGACCATGACAACACATTCCTTACCCAGGTAGTCGTTCCGCTTGAGCTTCCATTCTTCCTTTCTCCCCATTTATCTACTACGCAATTAAGTTCTTGACAGAAATCCCCCTTCTCGTCCCCAGTACATGGTTTACCTATAAGCAGACAGAGACATAGACACATAGACACATACATATATATATACATACATATACATATACATAGACAGACATATGTACATATATACATAGACATATATATTTATACATATATATACATGTACACATATATACATATACGTATATATATATATATCTATATATATATATATATGTATATTTATGTATATATATATGTACTTATATGTATGTATATATACATATAATGTTATTGTTTTTATTTCTATTTTTGTCTTTGTTTGTTTGTTTTTGTATTTTTGTTTTTGTATTTTTGTTGTTGTATTTTTGTTTTTGTTTTGGAAATGGATGAAGGTGGATGTGAATGGATGTGGAATGGTCATATATTTGTTATTGGTAGGTTGGAGGAGAGAAAAAAAATGTCTACTCACATATGGTCTTGGTTAGAGAAGACTTCGATAAGGAACTAGTAGTAGTAGTAGTAGTAGTAGTAGTAGTAGTAGTAGTAGTAGTAGTAGTAGTAGTAGTGTTGTTGTTGTGTTGTGTTAGTATGTTGGTTGTATGTTGGTTATGTTGTTGTATGTTGGTTGTATGTTGGTTATGTTAGTATGTTGGTTATGTTAGTATGTTGGTTATGTTAGTAGGTTGGTTATGTTAGTAGGTTGGTTATGTTAGTATGTTGGTTGTGTTAGTATGTTGGTTGTATGTTGGTTATGTTAGTAGGTTGGTTATGTTAGTATGTTGGTTATGTTAGTAGGTTGGTTATGTTAGTATGTTGGTTATGTTAGTATGTTGGTTGTGTTAGTATGTTGGTTGTGTTAGTATGTTGGTTGTGTTAGTATGTTGGTTGTGTTAGTATGTTGGTTATGTTAGTATGTGTTGGTTGTGTTAGTATGTTGGTTATGTTAGTATGTTGTGTTGTGTTAGTATGTTTGGTTGTGTTAGTATGTTTGGTTGTGTTGTGGTTGTGTTGTTGTTGTGTTGTGGTTGTGTTGTGGTTGTGTTGTGGTTGTGTTGTTGGTTGTGTTGTGGTTGTGTTGTTGGTTGTGTTGTGGTTGTGTTGTAGTAGTGTTGTTGTAGTAGTGTTGTTGTTGTGTTGTTGTTGTGTTGTTGTTGTGTTGTGGTTGTGGTTGTGTTGTGGTTGTATGTTGGTTGTGTTGTGTTGTTGTTGTGCTGTGGTTGTGTTGTGTTGTTGTTGTGCTGTGGTTGTGTTGTGTTGTTGTTGTGCTGTGGTTGTGTTGTGGTTGTGTTAGTACCAACACAACCAACATTTTGTGTTGGTGTTGGTAACAACACAACCAACATTCTGTAGTGTTGTTGGTGGTACTAACACAACCAACACAACTACCATTAGTACCAACATTTTGTAGTGTTGGTTGTGGTGGAGTGGAGTAGTTGTTGTGTTGTGTTAGTATGTTTGGTTGTGTTAGTAATGTTGGTTGTGTTAGTAATGTTGGTTATGTTAGTATGTTGGTTGTGTTAGTATATTGATTATGTTAGTATGTTGGTTATGTTAGTATGTTGGTTGTGTTGGTTGTGTTGTTGTTGTGTTGTTGTTGTGTTGGCACCAGCGCAACCACAACACAACTACCATTAGTACCATAATTTGGTAGTGGTGGTACCAGTATTTTGTAATGTGGGGTTTACTTACATATGGTCTTGGTTAGAGAAGACGTCGTTAAGGAAGTAGTACTAGCAAGATTAGTATCCTCCAACTTGTGGTCAATTTGGTCCTTCAGAAGCACTTCCTTCGAACTGTCATTTTCCTTAATTTGGCATTCTTTATAGTCTTTAAACCTTGGACACGTAAAACACTTATCATCAGTTCCGCAAGCGCTACTTTTACTCTTAATAGTAGCACTCTGTCCAAAAGCATGATCAATCCCCTTCTCTACACTCCTTTCCTGTTCACACGGAAGTTTATCTTTCATTTTATCTGCAATGGCATTTAATAAAACACATTGCATCGTCCTCTTTAATGATTCTTCAACGCCGTCACCAGCAGTTTTGTAGAGGTTCCTTAATCCTGCTGCAATAAGGACGCAAGCATCCTTATCTGCAGGCTTTCCATTAACCGCTGGAATGTCCTTGCAGTACAGTTCAAATTCTGTCCTCTTATTTTGAGTTGTGGCGTCCTTGAGGGCATCGCCGAGGGCAGCGATTTGACTTGTGACTTTACTCCGCACCCTATCCTATAAGTATATATATATATATATGTATACACATACATACGTACATGTACGTATATACATGCGTATATATACATACGTACATGTATGCATACTTATGTGTATGTACATATATATGCTCATATATATATACATATATATATATCGTTATTCCCTTACCCAGTCGGCTGATGTGAGGGGGTCGCCGTTGCTTCTATCCTTCTTCAGCCATCTTTCGGATATACATTGGAAGCGCTCACATAATTTCATATCATTTATTTTGGTTTGCATATCCTTTATTTTGGTGGTGTCCTCCTGGACAATTTTTTCCACTACCTCCGTTGCTTTTTTCTCCACCCCATTGTCTTCTGTTTTAACTTGGCAATCCTTAAAAGCGTTTTCATTCCATTTGCATGGAATGCATTTTCCATTACCATTGCAATTAGCATTAGTACCAGTGCTGCCATTACTGAGTTCCTTCCCAAGCTGGAATGCCTTTTCTATTCCTTTATCAATAAGACAAGTGGACCTCTTCTTCATTTCATTTGCATAGGCGCGAAGTAGGAAACAACCCATCGCATGTCTGAACGATGGGTTCTTCTTAGATAGGATGTCGTCGACGCCGTCAGGCGTCGACGGATTGTACAGTTCTTTAAAGCCGGCATGCAAATAATTGCATGCCGTCTTTTCAGAATGAGTTGCATCCCTCGGGCTACTGCTGCCATCTTTCACTTTAGTACATTCTGCGTTTGTGGTTTTGCCATTTTCCTGCATCATTGCACCTGCTAATTCTTCCCATAATTCCTTTACCTTCTTGTTCCAAAAGTCTTCCTGTAAGTAAAGTAATATATATATATATATATATATATATATATATATGCATATGCATAAATGCATATGCATATATACATATGTATGTATACATACATATGTATACATACATACATACGTATACATATACATGTATATGTATATATGTATATGTACATTCGTACATACGTATATATATACGTATAAACATACGTATATTTGTACAAGTACATATACATATGTATACATACATACGTATGCATATGTACATCCTTCCATATGTATATATATATATACATACGTATACATATATGTATATGTGAGCACATATATATATGTATATATGTACATACGTACATACATACATACATACATACATACATACATACGTATATATCTGTACATCTATGTATATGTATACATGTATATATGTACATACGTACATACGTACATATATATATATGTGTACATCTATTTGTAGGTATGTGTATGTACATACGTACATATGTATATATGTGTATACATCTGTACATTTATGTATATGTATATACATATGAGTATATGTATATACGTACATGCATATACATGTGTATGTATATACGCATATGCATCTGCATATGTATGCATACATATGTATGTATATATACATCTATGTATATGTATATACATATATATGTATGTATATGTAAGTATATGTATGTACATACATGTATATGTATATGTATATATGTATATGTACATACGTACATACATATTTACATCTGTGTATATGTATATACATATGAGTATATGTATATGTATCTACATACATGTATATACATATATATGTATGTGTCTGCATACGTATGCATCTGTACATATGTATACATATACATATGTATATGTATGTACATGTATATATGTATATGTGCGTCTGCATATGTATGTACATAGGTACATATGTCTATATGTGTACATATGCGTACATGTATACATGTATGTTTACACGTACATACATATGTATATATATGCATATCTGTACATTTATGTACATACATACATATGTATGTATATACATGTATATATGTATATAAGTATATGTACATACGTACATACGTATATATATACGTATAAACATACGTATATTTGTACAAGTACATATACATATGTATACATACATACGTATACATATACATGTATACATGTATATGTACATTCGTACATACGTATATATATACGTATATGTATACAAGTACATATACATATGTACATACGTATACATATACATGTATATGTATATATGTATACATCTGTACATGTGTCTACATGTGTATGTATGTACATATATGCATATATGTACATATATCCGTGTATATGTATATATACATACATGGATATATGTACATGTATACATACATATGTATACATCTGTATATCTATGTATATGTATATATATGTGTATACATATAGATGTATATGTATACGTAAGTATATATATGCATATATACGTATATATATGCGTATATGCGTACGCATATGTACATCCTTCCATATGTATATATATACATACATATATGTATATATATGTATATGTAAGTATATATATGTATACACATATGTGTATATATATATGTCTACATACATTTGTACATACGTACATATGTGTATATGTACATACGTACATACATATATGTATATATACGTATATACATACATGTACATGCATCTGTACATCCTTGTATATGCATATATATATACATACGTGTATATATGTACGTATGTATGAATATACATATACATGTATATGTATATACGCACATACATATACATGTATATGTATATGTATATATGTACATTCGTACATACGTATGCATATGCGTATATGTATATGTATATACATATACATGTATGTGTCTGCATATGTATGCACATATGTATGTATATGTACATACGTACATATATATATGTATACATATGTATATACATACATACGTATAGATATACATGTACGTATATATGTATGTGTACATGTCTATATGTGTATGTACATGTCTGTGTACATATGTATGTATATGTATATGTACATATATATATATATATATATATGTATATACATACGCACATCCATATATATATGTCTACATACATTTGTACATACGTATATATGTATGTATATGTATATGCATCTGTACATATGTATACATATACATATGTATATATATGTATATGTATATGCATGTGTCTGCATATATGTCGTACGTATGTATGTATATGTATGCATCTGTACATATGTACACCTATGTATATGTATATACGTACATGTATATATGTATATGTAAGTATATGTATGTGCATACATGTATATACATATACACGTATGCGTCTGCATATGTATATCTGTACATTTCCGTATACATGTATATGCATACGTATATATACATATGTATGTATGTATATATATGTACATCTGTACATGTATGTCTACATACGTATATATATACATGTGTATGTATGTACATATATGTATATATGTATATACGTATATATATACGTACATGCGTACGCATATGTATATGTATATACCTATACATCTGTACATTTATGTATATGCATACATATATCTATGTACATACGTACATCTATGTATATGTAATTATATGCGTACATATGTACATATATATATATATATATATATACGTATACATATACGTATATGTATACACATATATACATATGTATATATGTATACATCTGTATATCTATGTATATGTATATATATTTGTATACATATAGATGTATATGTATATGTATACGTATATACATACGCATATATACGCGTATGCATGTACATATATATGTACATCCTGCTGTAGGTATATATATATATATATATATATATATATATATATATATATATATATACGTACACATATATCTGTACATCTATGTATACGTACTTATATATGTACATATATGTATATGTATATATTTATGTACATTCTTGTATATGTATATACATATACATATGTATATGTATGTATGTGTACACACATACACATACATACGACATATATGTGGACGCATATACATACACACATACATACATATACATATGTATATGTATACATATGTGTACATACATACGTATGTAGACATACATGTATAGATGTATGTACATGCATATGCCTGCATTCATGTTGTCTTCTCTTTCCTTCCTTCCTTTCTTTTTTCCTTAAACCTTCACTCCCTTCTCCTTCCTTCTTTTCCTTTCATTCCTTATTTCCTTCCTTTAATCCTTTCCTTTCATTCCCTCCCCTGAACACTCTTTCCTTTTCCTTTCATTCCTCCTCACTCCTCACTTACCGTAGCTGACAGTTGTCCTGTTTTTGGTCCTCCTGGAGATCCTGGTAGTGGCTGTTTCTTCAAGTATTCTTCAATACATTTTAAGCGATTGCATAGAGCATTCTCTTTGCCGCTGTTGGCATCCTTCTCTGCATTCTCGATACAATGATTAGCCTTTGCTATTTGGTCGACTAATACTTCTAATGGATTTGATACACCATCTCGAAGTAGGTCTATAATTTTATCACTCTGGGAAATTTTTCCTTTTCGCTTGGCCCTTTCTTCCTCCATGTCCGCCGTTCCCTCCGCATACCTGGACCATGCTACTATATTATCGAACCCCTCAATACCCCCCTCGTTCTTGTCCTTCTTTGCATTATTTAACCATTCCTGTACCTGAGACCCAATTAGCTCCTCTGTTCCCCTCACATCGTCCACTTTAACCCAAGGACATATACCACCCGCACTTGACAGTGCACCTTCAGTACCTCCCCTTTCCATTGTATCGAAGATAATTTTCATAAATTTTTCTACTTCATACTTAGGTAAAAGTACTCTTAACAGGAACTCATATCCTATTACACACCTTAAATATTGTTTCCATTCGTCCTCCGCCGTGCTACCTTTCGTCCTCTTCTTTCCATCCTTTTCCAAATTTCCCATCCAGTGGACTGCTTGCACTAATGTCTTGCATACTCTCTTCATTTGATCTGTTGTCGTCCCCTTCCCACTTTTATCCCCCGGGGCCTTCAGTTCTCCACATGCACTGGCGACTTTGCCTCCCGCGGCATACACCCAATTCACGTAGGGCCCGAGGTCGTCCAACATTTCGTTCACTTTCTTCGTCACTTCATCCTAAAAATAAAAGAAAAAATAAAGAAATAGAAAAATGAAAAATTATAATAATAACAGTAATAATAATAATAACAACAAATAATAATATTAATAAGAACAGCAGTACTCACCGGAAGGGCTACATTTGGGGCAGATTGTGCATTCTGTGAAGATGTACTCAACTTCTCTTTCCATGCTATTCTTAATTTTTCCCCATCTTGCTCAGTACTGGCGCCCGCGGCTGCTACTGCTGCTGCCATGATTCCTGTTTGTCTTTCCTAGTTACTCCTTTTTTGTACAATTTGTATATATATTATATAGAATTAAGAAGGAAGACAAAAATGAACTGATATGAACTGGAAAAATGAACTGGGAAAAAAAATGAACTCCAATGAACTGGACAACAAATGAACATGACTGTTATGACTATTATTGGAAAAAAAAATATATATATAAAAGAAAAATTTTTTTTTTTCTTTGAATCATTTGTTCCTTCCTTCTTTCTTGCTTCTTTCTTTTCCCCTAAGAAGGATCCTTTTCATCTCCTTCCCTTAACAAGGACTATTCTCTATCTCCTTCCCTCTAAGAAGAGATTATTTTGCCCCTTACTACTTTTTACCTTCCCCTCTAAGAAGAGATTATTTTGCTCTACTACTTCTTACCTTCCCCTCTAAGAAGATATTATTTTGCCTCAATACTCCTTCTCCTTACCTTTCCTCTAAGAAGAGATTATTTTGTCCCTTACTACTCTTTACCATCCACTAGGAGGAGATTATTTGCCCCCCCCCTTTTATTTTCTTTCTCCCTTCCTCTAAGAAGGGATTATTTTGTCCCTTCCTTACTCCTTATCCTTCCCCTCTAAGAAGAGATTACTTCAACCCCTTTCTCTAAGAAGAAATTATTTTGTCCCTTCCTCTTTATTTAGAAAAGAGCTTATTTTGCCTTTCTCCTTCCTCTAAGAGGAGATTATTTTGTCCCCTTTTTCCTTCCTTTGAGAAGAGATTATTTTGCCCCTTCTTTTTCTCTAAGAAGAAATTATTCTGCCCCACTCTATATCCTTCTTCTTACCTTTTCTCTAAGAAGAAATTATTCTGCCCCACTCTATATTCCTTCTCCTTCCCTTAAGAGGAGATTATTTTGCCCCCTTCTTTTTCTCTAAGAAGAAATTATTTTGCCCTCTCCATATCCTTCTCCTTAACTTCCTCTAAGAAGAAATTACTTCAACCCCTTCTCCTAGGAAGAGATTATTTTGCCCCTCCTTCACTTTTTCCTTAACTTACCCTCTAAGAAGAGATTATTTTGTCCCTTACTACTCTTTATCCTTCCCCTCTAAGAAGAGATTATTTTGCCTCACTACTCCTTACCTTAAGAAGGATTGTTTTCTCTCTCCCTTCTTTCAAAAAGTGATTATTTTGCCCTACTACACCTTACCTTACCTTCCTCTAAGAAGAGATTATTTTGCCCTACTACTCCTTACCTTAAGAAGGATTGTTTTCTCTCTCCCTTCTTTCAAAAAGTGATTATTTTGCCTTACTACTCCTTACCTTCCCCTCTAAGAAGAAATTATTTTGCCCTACTACTCCTTACCGTTCTCTAAGAAGAGATTACTTTTTTCTACTTTCCTCTAAGAGAAGATTATATTGCCACCCCCCTTCTTATTTTCTTTCTCCCTCCCTCTAAGAGGAGATTACTCTGCCTCCCTTCCTTTCCAATTTTTCCTTACCTCCCTATAAGAAGAGATTACCTAAACCCTGAACCCTTCTTACCTTCCCCTCTAAGAAGAAATTACCTAAACCCTGAACCCTCCTTACCTTCCCCTCTAAGAAGAAATTACCTAAACCCTGAACCCTCCTTACCTTCCCCTCTAAGAAGAGATTATTTTGTCCTTACTACTGTTTACCTTAAGAAGGATTGTTTTCTCTCTCCCTTCTTTCAAAAAGTGATTATTTTGCCTTACTACTCCTTACCTTCCCCTCTAAGAAGAGATTATTTTGCCCTTACTACTCCTTATCCTTCCCCCTCTAAGAAGAGATTATTTTGCCCTACTACACCTTACCTTACCTTCCTCTAAGAAGAGATTATTTTGCCCTACTACTCCTTACCTTAAGAAGGATTGTTTTCTCTCTCCCTTCTTTCAAAAAGTGATTATTTTGCCTTACTACTCCTTACCTTCCCCTCTAAGAAGAAATTATTTTGCCCTACTACTCCTTACCGTTCTCTAAGAAGAGATTACTTTTTTCTACTTTCCTCTAAGAGAAGATTATATTGCCACCCCCCTTCTTATTTTCTTTCTCCCTCCCTCTAAGAGGAGATTACTCTGCCTCCCTTCCTTTCCAATTTTTCCTTACCTCCCTCTAAGAAGAGATTACCTAAACCCTGAACCCTTCTTACCTTCTTCTAAGAAGAGATTACCTAAACCCTGAACCCTTCTTACCTCCCTCTATGAAGAGATTATTTTCTCCCCTTCCTTTCTTTCTCCTTAGCTTCCCCTCTGTAAGAAGAGATTATTTTGCCCCCTCTTATTTTTTCCTTCCACTAAGAAAAGATTACTTTACCCCTTTCCTTCCCCTAAGAAGGGATTATTTTGCCTTCCTTAATCCTCACCTTCCTCTAAGAAGAGATTACCTAAACCCTGAACCCCTCTTACCTTCCTCTAAGAAGAGATTATTTTGTCCCTTACTACTCTTTATCCTTCCCCTCTAAGAAGAGATTATTTTGCCTCACTACTCTTTATCCTTCCTCTAAGAAGAGATTACTTTGCCCTACTACTCTTTACGTCCCCCCCTAAGAAGAGATTATTTTGCCCCACTTCTTTTATTTTTCTTCCTCCAAGGAGGATTATTTTGCCCTTCTCCTCCCCTTAAGAGAGAAAAAAAAAAGAAGAGATAATTTTTTCTCCTTCTTTTAAGAAAAAAAGAAGGATTACTCCCTTGCTTCTTTTCCTCAAGAAGAATATTTTCTTCTTTTCCTTTACTCCTCTAAGAAAAAAAAAAAAAGACATTACTTCCTTCCTTGCTTCCCTTAAAGAAAAAAGAAGGATCCCTTCTTTCTCCCTCACTCCCTTAAGAAAAAAAAGAAGGATTATTTCTTCTCCTTCCTTCTCTTAAGAGAAAAAAAGAAAGAGATTACTCCTTTCTTTTACCTCTATGAGGATTATTTTGCCTATTTTTCCTCCCCTTCCCTTAAGAGAGAGAAAAAAAAGAAGATATTACTTCTTTCTTCTTCCTTCATGAAGATTATTTTGCCTATTTTTCCTTCACGCCCTTAAGAGAATAAAAAAGAAGAGATTATTTCTTTATTCCTTCCCTTCCCTTAAGAAGAGAATATTTTGCTTTCTTCCTTCCTTTAAGAAGAGATTATTTTCTTTCTCCCTTCCTATAAGAAGGATCCTTTTCATCTCCTCCCCTTCCCTTAAGAGAGAGAAAAAAAAGAAGAGATTATTTTGCCCCCCAGTAAAACCTTCTTCCTTTCGTTCTTAACAAAAAAGAAAAATATGAGAAAATTCCCTTACTACGCTACTTCTAAAAAACTAGAAAAAATATATATATACACTTTTTTCCTTTTCCATCCAATATCCAAAAAAAAAAATTTTATACATGTGAAAAACGTTCCCCCTAATATAGTACCTTAAACTATTTCTAATAAGGCCCCTTACCTCCTACCAACATTGGCCCATCTCCCCCTTGGCCATCTCCCCCCTTGGCCCATCTCCACACTTGGCCCATCTCCCCCTTGGCCCATCTCCACCCTTGGCCCATCTCCCCTTGGCCACTTCCCCCTTGGCCATCCACCATTGGCCATCCACCATTGGCCATCTCCCCTTGGCCATCTCCCCTTGTCCGACTCCCCTTGTCCGACTCCCCTTGTACCACTCCCCTTGGCCCACTCCCCTTGGCCCATCCACCCTTGGCCCCACTCCCCCTGTCCGACTCCCCTTGTCCGACTCCCCTTGTCTGACTCCCCCCCCTTGTCCGACCCTCACCAAGACCTACACCCTTGCCCCATCTCCCCCCCTTTGACCACCACAAACACCTACACCCTTGTCGATCTCCCCCCCCCCCCTTTGACCATCACAAACACCTACACCCTTGGCCCATCTCCCCCTTGTCCGACCCTCACCAAGACCTACACACAGACCTACACATATATATATGCAAACTAATTGTATTAGTAACATGTATACCATCGCAGAGGAGTATGTACAATAAAAAAAAAAAAAAAAGGAGTTTTTCCCAAAATTCAGGGTTTTGAAAGTTCTCATATTTCGGGGTTGAGAGGTCCATGGTCCAGGTTCTAGATCTTTATGGTTTCGGGTTTAGGGCTTATATTACGGATATAGGAAGAAGGTTTTAGGGTTGTCAGAATTCGGATTCTGGGTGTCAGAGTGTGGTTGTTGGGGTGTTGAAATTAAGGTTGTTTGGGCTGTTGGAATGATGTTGTTGGGGTGTTGGAATGAAGGTTGTTTGGGGTGTTGGAATGAAGGTTGTTTGGGGTGTTGGAATGATGTTGTTTGGGGTGTTGGAATGATGTTGTTTGGGGTGTTGGAATGAAGGTTGTTTGGGGTGTTGAAATTGAGGTTTTAGGGGGTTACCTTAAGCTGCTTTGAGGGGGAGGGGAGAAAGGAAAAACTTCCTTGTATATAGATAAAACCGGAAAGCTCGTGCAAGTGTATATGGAGGGAAAAACTGAACATTCAAAAGATAGAGTCTTAGGATGGAACGCATGCATGGAAGGATTTATGGATTGGCCAAGGCAATTAGGTGTGCCCGCGAACATCCCTTTACAACAACTTTGTCCGCAATGTCATCAAGGTAAGGGGAATTCTTCACCGAGTAGTTTTCGCTACGTACGCCGTACTGATGCCTTAATGTGTTGAACCGACCGTGTTGAATAGACAGCGTTGAACCGACAGCGTTGAACCGACAGCGTTGAACTGACAGCGTTGAACCGACAGCGTTGAACTGACAGGGTTGAACTGACAGGGTTGAACTGACAGGGTTGAACTGACAGGGTTGAACTGACAGCGTTGAACCGGCCGTGCTGAATAAACAGCGTTGAATCGACGGTGTTGAATCGACAGCGTTGAATAGACAGCGTTGAACCGACGGTCCTGAACTGCCCGTCCCGAATCAACTGCTTCGAATCAATTGCTTCGAAACAACCCCCCCCTTCACCTACTTACTTTCCCACAACCCCATCCCCCCCTCCAGTGCGAGTGTAAAATTTCTCCCCTAGTCGAGACGTCCAAATTCGAACAGGGCCTCCTCAAGTACAGTGATATAAATATCCACGCGCAAATAATACAAAAGGTAAACTCCAACACATTCCTAAACATTGAAGATTACGAACGATTACCCGAGACCATCACTTCTAACATAATTGTAGAAGAAAAAGTAAATATCATGTATAGCACCCACATTATTCGCCTAAATATAAAAAAGAACTTCGAAAATGAATCCTCCCTCATTAACTACATAAAACAGTTTTATACGAAGCGGTGATTCATGATAAGATGATAAATAGGTTTTCCTCCCCTTTGGAGGAAGTCCTTAAAAATATGCTCTTTCTTTATAACATTTTCTCTCTGTCCTTTTTTTTTCTTTGGTTTTTTTTTCCACAACTAGCTAATGTAACTTCTTTTTTTTTTTTTTCTTTTCACAACTAGCTAATGTAACTTTTTTTTTTTTTTTTTTTTTGGCTAATTTTTTTTCTGTGTGAAAAATTTATTATTAGGGTACAGTTCTTTTTTTTTTAGGGGGGGGGGGACAATTTTTTTTTTTTTTTCGTCTAATATTATACTTAAAATCGAATAAAAAAAAATAGAATGAAAAGGGATAAGGCAATTTTCTTCTTCCTTCCATGTGAGGAGGACATTGTAATTTTGGACCCCTTCACATGTGAAATTTCACCTAAAGAAGATTGTGTATGGCATCAAAAAGGTCAAAAGGAGGATTAATCTCCGCGAGAATCTTCGCTTGAACCGCTGCAGATTCGCGCAAAACTTGGATCACTTTTTTCAAACATCCATATTTGGAATTAGGAAAAAAAGGAAAAAAAAAAAAAAAAAAAAAGAAACAGAAAAAATATTAAGGCAAAAGGAAATTATTAAGACAAAAAATTTATAACAGAATAAATAAACCACTTTGAATCATAAGGTAGGAAAAAATTCCCCAACATATTAGAATAAAGGGGAAGGAATTTTTTTTTTCTTCCTTTTTTTTTTCCCCTCTTAAATTTATAACGCGCAAAAAGAGGCACAGCGGAGCAAAAGGAAAAACTTGTCAATATTGGGAAAGCGAAAAATTGCAGTTTCCAAAATTCAGAAAAAGAAAATATATATGCAATAATTTGCATAAAATAATCTGAAATACCTTGAATATTTTTCCGTACGTAAAAAAAACATCTCTGCAATTTGTTATTGCCCATGTTGCTATATGCATGCCCGAGAGAGCATATGTCAATTTAATATATTCATAATTTTACATGTTCCCATTTTACATGTTCATACTTTTGTATTATGCTATGTTAACGTATTATCCATTACCAAACTGAGCGCATATATGTACTTTACCAACTGCGTACCAATTTAAAAAAACACGCAGAGCATGCACACAGAAAAAAAAAAAAAAAAAAAAAAAAAAAAAAAAAAAAAAAATTATAATGCTACGAAGAGAAAAATAATGCGCGGTCATTCGGTAAATATTTGCGCTTAGATTCCGTAATTTTTTTTTCCTCCAGAAAAAAGGAATAGTTATTATATCTAACAAAAAGGGGGGTCGGGTAAAAAAAAATGTATTTATACCAATATAAAAATTTATTTTGCCCCTTGCCCGCTTTGCCCCTCTGCCGTTCTGCGGTTTTTACCATTTTTACTTTCCTACTATCGGGTTTACGCTTATTATTTTTTAACAATGGAATTGCTCTTTTAAAGATTTTCTTTCCTTTTAATTTTTACCGTTGATTCTTATGTACCCATTTTTTCCTTTTTAATTTCTTTTCGTTGTAATGTAGTACCCGTACTCAACTGTAAAAAAAAAAAAAAAAAAAAATTAAAATAATAAATAAAATATAATAGCTTCCTTTTTCCGTAAGGCTGTTCTTGAAATGTAATTCCAACCTCTGCTCCCGACTAACAGCAAAAGTTGCGTGGGCCCCCAGTTCCAGGACCTCCTTCTTCGACGTACCGCATGTTTCGCCAGTCATCATCATGCCTCTGCGTCCTTGCAATGTTAAATGGAAGATATGAGATGACTTCAGAAAAAAATTAGAAGTTTCTCCCGAAGAAGCACGTCCCGCGCCCCCAGCGTTCATGATTTCCACCATAAGTATCTACCCTACAGCATCTATCCGTATACTATTTTCCGAATTTTTCCATGGCATAAAACAAACGCATATATAGGTATATGTACACTTATACGTATATATAGAACAAAAGGAGAGAGACCACCACGACGATCATCGTGACAACGACATTTGTAGAACAACCTTTCTCCTGCCCCACCCTTCCCCGGTCGCCTTCCTCTGATTTATGCCTATGTTTCCGCACGCGACTCCCCATTGTGATCAACCATCTCCAAATTTGAAGCCAAGAGTTTTAGTATGATAACCATCTATGCACCGACATTACTAACTTTCGGGCAATTAATAACAACAGCCAGATGCATCAACCTGGCAAGCTTCCTCTCCTTCTGGGGGTGGGGTGGAATATCACCACCAGATCAAAATGGAACGGAGAAGAATAATAAGAATGGTCAGGATACAGAAAAATTGAAAAAACAAGTGGATGACTACTTGGACGAGAAGATAAAGATTAACCTGCGCAGTAAGAAAATGAGCTATTTAAAGCCTATATTTATAAATCCCGAGACGGAAATTCATTACTACCTTAGAAGTGATGGCAATTACGATGAGCTCTATGCCAAGTACCCCCTATGTGAAGCTAAGTACAAAATAGCAGATAAATTAAAAGGTCTTAGTATATTCCAGAAAATTATGAACAACAATAAAAAGCTAGCCCTACTGAAGACATGCATAATGGAGATGTATGGTCTCCTATACGTTACTCTCAGGAACACCAACGACATTTTCTCCGTGGTTGCTACTGTGTATGGGTACATACCATATGCATTCATGCTTGCAACATTACTAGGGTTCCTACTAACTTCTAACAATATGTTGCTTTACTTTGTTTTTATTATCCCTACCCAGTTGACAATAAACGATATTATATTGAAGAATATTCTAAAAATGAGTAGACCGATTCATAGTGCACTACAGTCTTATGGAATGCCATCCGGACATAGTTCCTTTTCTTTCAGTTTACTGACCTTCCTGATACTGCATCTGCTGGAGGCTAAGAAGGATAAGTGGACCATAATGGCCTGCATCCTTGCTATCATTCTCCTCTTACCAATACCTTGGAGTCGTGTTTACATCCAGGATCATACCCTGTATCAGGTTATCTTTGGCAGTCTGTTGGGATTCATCATTGGTGTCGTGTTCTACATGATAAAGAAGCAATTTCTGAAACAGAAGGATAACACCAAGTAGGGCAAAGAGGAAGACACACATTGATTTTTTTAAGTTAGAAAGCGACAAGTGCATACATCCCTCCATTGTGAGTGTGCTATTCATTTCGTTATTCCTGGGAGAATTTGGCCATCACATATAGAGGTCTTTAACATTTCATGGGGATATGCCTCCCTCTAACGGGAGGGAGACGCTTTTAACCCCAAGTAATGAGGATTCTCCATTTGAGGTTTCTCAATGGAAGCCTACCAACCCCATAAATGTAAGCATAATAGGAAAAGAGAGGCCCTGTGAATATTTTCCATTCAAGAACAGAAATATGCGAGAGAAATCTTACTTTGAAGGAGAGGGCGGTCCAAAATTATACACAACCCCCCCACCCCATGTGAACCGAATTCTGTAAATCCCACGTTTTTTTTTTAAACACAAATCTACCCTGATGACTATTATACGATGATCGCGCATGTGCATTATGGTTCTTACGCCACTTTTCTTTCGAAAACGACCGGACCAAACCGAACCGCCCAAAGCGGCCGAACCCCCATCCCATTTGCGCACTTCTCCGCTGTACAGCTTGTACGATACCGTGCATAAGGTCAAGTGCAACCATACCCATATATTTATAAATATATGTGGGGGTGCATATATTTATACACTTATATGTATGTGACACTTTTTCCCTGCACGCTCTCCTTTTACTTACTATTATTTTTTTAATTATGTCTACATGAATGCATTTGAGGCATATCAAAGTGCACTCTCCTGCATTCGGTACATTTTTCCGCCAAATATGTTTTATAACCTTTTATTTTATTTTATTTTATTTTTTTTTTGTTACAATAATATTTTCCCCTACGCTATATATTTAAATATATATACCCCTCCTTGTTCTCATTTTGTTCAAATATCTACATCTCCGCATGTACATGTACATTCTATAAGGCCCCACCCTTCGCTCGCATTTTAAGCAGGGGGGGGGTTCTCTACGTGCCACCTACCGTTACTTCTATATACCGAAATAAAACTCCTTCAATAATAAACTCGATTAAAATTTAGCCATGATTTTTACTAAACGCTTAATATAAGTTTGGGAAACCGTCCGAGGGTCGTAAAATGAGAAAAAGTTAAGAATAAGCTGAAAAGAAGGGGCCTATATTATATATACACACCCGACATAAAATTTTGCAGCTTGATAACAGTACTAAAAAATGACGAAAAATTAGAGTTTCCAAATGGGACAAAAAAAACAAAAAAGAAAAAAACGGACAGACGGATGGACAGGCGGATGGAAGTAAAAGGCAAAGTGGAAGAATCATGCGCATAGAGAACTTTACAATGAGGGGATGTACGTAGGGAAATTCACCCCAAAATGTACGTTGCGCAGTGGATACCCTTAAAAGCGTTCACGTCCATGTAACGTGTGGTGGTGGGCACCATACGCACGTTTTGCCTGTTGCTCCGCGCTGATTTGTCTTCCCCCTCGTTTCTCCTCCTTTCGGTTACCTCGGTCACTGCAACTTACAGGACCACCAGGGGTGCATGCTCAGGTCCTTCAGGTTCAGCTTCTTCCTGTGCTCCGCGTGTAACAGTTGCTGCGGGTAGGGGGGAAAAGGGCATCAAAATGGGCAAAAAAATGAAGCCAAAAAATGGGCATAAAATGGGCGTAGGAAGGTGAAAAAAGGAAACATTGGTCCGCACAAAGAAGGCCGCTTCACCGATTGACCAATTGACCGACTGACCAACCGACTGACCAACCGACCGACCAACCGACTTGCCAACCGACCGAACGAAGACTCACCTTGATGATGTTCTTCAGATCGCTCGGCCACTTGCGCGTCAACTCGAACTTGTCAAAATTCATGTCGCACTTGACAAAGTAGAAAAAGTCTTCGTCCTGTAACGGGTCGGAGCATTTCCACAAATTCCCATTGGTCCATATCCAAAAAAAAAAGACACCCAACATAAACTTGTCCGCACTCGATACGTCAAAGTAAAATTGTTTCCGTTTCTCCTGATCGGTGATGTTCTTTAAATCCCTCAGCGGATTCTTAATCTTCATCGTATCATATTTCCAATAAATCTTCCAACATTCGGGCGGCATATAAGCTCCTTTAGCAATGGTAGGTTCACACGACTCAAACAAATACAACCGATTCACATCCTTTACGTGCCTCAAATTGTACGTATATATTGGAGTACTTTTAGACAAATCACATAAACGCATCTCATAACTTTCGGAAATTAAAATATTTTCTGGAGTTAAATCTAAGTGCGATAAACCTGCATCATGTAATCTTATTAGTAACTTCAAGCACTGATATAGAATGTAGCTTTTCTCATTGTTGCTTATTTTCATATTTAACTTCTTCTGCCTTCGGTCGATAAAATCTAAAATGTCTTCACTGAAAAATTCAGATACGATAACAATGTTGCCACTTATGTTGCATTTTAAGCGTTCAGTCAGAATATCATTGAACAAGGCTAAACTGTTAAACATGGACTTAGGTGGAATGTTGTACTCAGATGGTTCCTTCCCATCGGGCTCGTATAAAATTCGGTGCAACTTGGGAGTTATCCCTGGGTGATACTCATTCAAAAAGGCTAAGGAAGTTGCCTCCATGACGAAATTCTCCCCATCTGTTACGTACTCTCCATCGTATTCATTCATTAAGTTGTACTGTTTGATCCATATATATATAGGGATCTTCTTCAAGAACAGCTTCACTTCATTCTTACCGCTCCCATCCTTTGAAGGAATCACCGCTTTGTACATCTGCTGCACTCGGTTACTAGACTTAGAAAAACCTAACGTCGGGATAGATGTCAATTGCCAATCTGCATATTGCACTCCGTTAAAATAGTAGTTGTGTGCACTATGTAACATTTTCAGAAGAGATTTCTGCGCCAACTTCCAGTTGTATATACACTTGGATTTTATTTGTTTCTCTATCACATTGCTCCCTCGACGTATCGGCTTGCTTATGCATTCCTTGAAAGGGCTCATCAACGAACCTCCACCTACGCCAATCACTCCTCCTCCTCCTTGGTTGCACGTCTGGAAGCCACCCGACACACCGTAAAAATCGCTGTGCACATGTCCCGCTAGTTGAGTATGCAGTGGAGATGCCACCTGCGGGTGTATGCCCACACCTAATTGTGCTTGCATCTGCGGCGTCCCATGCGCGTTTATCTGTGCGTTCATTTGGGTGCCACCTATCTGAGTTCCCATTTGTGAACCCATCTGGCTAAGCCCCTGCCCTTGCATTTTCGACGCATGAAGAACGTCCATGTTGGGGAACAAATTTTGCTCATTCTCGAACGTAGGAATAAGGTTCTGATCTTTAGATGCACCGCTCTTAAACTTATTCCATATTTTCTTAATTTTCTGCTTCGAAATCATCAGCATCTGGTTCTTCTGATCCTTCACGCTATCACATTTTTTGGGCGGCAACATGTAGTACCTCTTACCTGATGCGTAATTCGATTCTGGTTCATTGCACACTCTCGTGCTTCTGTTAACCATTCCGTTATAACCGTTCCCGTTGTAACCGTTCCCATTGTAACTGTTCCCATTATAACTGTTCCCGTTGTATCCGTTCCCGTTGTAACCGCTCCCGTGGTAGTTATTATTGCCCATGTAGTTGTAACTACCGTTGTTCTGCCTTCGCGCCATCTGCGAGTCTTCCCGGGTATCCACTCCCTTGTCTGCTTGCACATGGTATGCATCTCTTCCCCCAATAGCCGGTACTCCCGCCACAGCTGCCCCTTCCGCAACTGCTCCTCTGCTTCTAATACCCATGCTCGCAACTGCCGCTCCAGAGTTGTTCATCGTTTCCCCATTTTTATTCCCCCCCATATCCCCACTGCGACCGGATCCATAATACGTGTTCGTTGGATTGCTCTTCCTCAATTCGCTAGTCAAATCATAATGAGTATTATTGCTTACGATATCATTAAAAGTGCTAACTGGGTTCTCGTATTTTATATTCCTTAAAATGTTCTCCGGAATTGTACTCTTAAAATATTCCTCCAAAGATTCATCATTTTTTTCATTTCTGCTATAATCAGGTAGTTGGCCTTTTATTAGCGTCGTTTCATTCTTCTTCTTGTATAGTGCCTCGTTGGGGATGTGCCCCTCGCCGTGGACGGAATCCCTATTACTGGCGTTGTAATTTCGACTACCTCCCTTACCATTGGTGCTACTTGTCATATCACCAACAGGAGTGCTACCCTCCATGCTAATCGGTCCTCCCTGTACCTTCTTCTCACTCATTACACACTTCTTCTCCAACAGATTGTTATTTCGGCCTGGTGGGATAAGGGCCTCATTATTATAACCTCCTGCCAAGTAAACACCCATTCCGCCCTTATTCGGCTCACCTCCAACAAGTTCAGAAAATACATTTTTTTCTCCCTCCTCTTCAACATAGTTAGGGCCATTACTCACCACAGGGATGTTCCCCCTGTTGTCATAAATTAACTGCTTTTCCTTCTCCAAATGGAAACTTTTCGTGGATGGAGAATTTTTAAACTCCAAATTGTTAGCATCCGTATAGGAAGAAAAGTGCCCCGAGGTGATGACAATACCCTCCTTGTCAATTACCCTATTAGAATAAACTCCAGAATGATTAGCAACAAATTGAGGGATGTCCTTCACAGAGGAGGAACATTCTGTGGTGCTATCATTCATATTTTCTATATCGTTGAAAATGTCCTGATGATAAGCAATTGCCTTCAAATCGTCCTTCTTTCCATATAGGCAATCTGTACTATCCCGTTCGTATTGATTTCCCCTACTTCCACTTGTTTCCATCCCCATGTAGATTACGTCTTCTGTGCTGCACTTGTCTTCGTCTTGGATATCATGACCACCTCCATGAAAACCATTTCCCCGAACATTGTCACTCCATTTATTTCCCATCAACATATCGGGATAGTTGGCCAATCTTTCCTTCCCATCACCATCGTGTAGGTTCCCTCCCCCATTAGCGACTGTGCCGCCAATGCAATAATTAGTAACTTCCATCTGGTTGTCCTTACCATGCGAATATGGATTAGTAGGTACACCTTCCTTTTCACACACAACACTATCTGCATGATTATACGGCACAACTTCACTGCTGTTGTCGTTCTTTCCATGAACATACGCATTGGTATAATACGCGTTGTCCTTACTCGGGATGGAGAAATTCCCCGTGCCCATACAGAAAGGCTCGCTGTCTTTTGCACCATTTCTATTTCCACCATTAATTATATTCTTCTTGGTCTGATCGTCTATCATTTTCGCGAATATTTCCTTTTCCTCTTTTGATATGTTGCTACAATCCGTTGCAAACGTGCCCACGCTTAGAGCCCCCAGTGAAGCCCGCTCCACATTGTTCTTCATTCCACCCGCGTCCATTCCGTAGGGGGAACAACTTTCTTCGCCTTCTTTTCTCTCTATGGAGGAAAATTCCTTGGGATAAACGCTCTCTGCGTTATCCCTGCTTTTCCCGCTGCTACCTGTGCCACTTCCTCCCATGGTTTCATAATACTTCGTACTGACAACATTTCTATTGTACATGTTACCATTCGAAGAAAGCTCAGTATCCATCCTAACCATGCACATGTTGTCTCCATCTTCCTCCATGTGGTCCCCACTTTCCGGAAGTCCTCCTTTTCCCGCTTGGTTCGAAAATTCAGGGGAATTTCCAAGGTACGCCTTTTTCACACCTACTTTGGTAATCAGAGAAAGAGGGATGCCTCCTTCACTGGTTGTATCCATGGTGACGCCATCAAGGGTGTCTGTCTTGGAGAACTCTACCTCAGTCTGCACCTTCTCGCACTTCGACACATTCACCTTATTTCCTTCCTTCCCACTGTTCACACACTTTATTTCCTTCGATTTGGCCTCCTTTGCGGAGTTGCTCATTTCATCGGCTTGACACTTCTTCTCCATATCATCCACCGCGTTACTGGTCTGATTCGCATTTTCCAAGTCTAGCGTTTTTTCATACTTCACGGGAAGGTACTTACTAGCCTCCTCCTCATCATCATCATTGATGCCATCACAGGGAATCGTCTTCGACTTGCTATACTCAACCTTTCCCGTGGACTCAATCATTCTTTAAGTTTTTATAGGATTATAAGGTGGGGGTAATATACTATATGTAGGACACCCGGTACAGAATTGCACAGATGTTCTTCTTCCTCCTATGTCGTTACAAATGAGTTCTGGTCTGGAAGGGGAGAAAAGACAACAATACCAGGATGCACTATCACTAATTTCTTCCCTTTTCGTTCCTTCTTTTGGGGAAATACAAAGTGTAGCTTTCCCGTTTCCACGTGGTAACCTCCACGCCCAGGGACAACGTATCAGTAAAGTAGACTCACCCAGCAGAAAACAAATGCAAATGCATTCGAACTTGGAGTGCTAACTATGGACACACCTTCCTTGCTCATCACACCTATATGGTGTCATTAGGGGTGTTGCACATTGTAATACGAGCAGGCGAATGCTTCCGAACGATAAGGAAAACGGGAAAAAAACATGCAAAATTAGCAAATAAAAAAAAAGGACGGAGGAAAGAGCAGACTACAGGTGGATATTTGTATATATGTATATAATACTCATACACACAATATATGAATGCACGTATGTGTGCAACTATCCACCCATCGGGAAAATATAAAACGAAGTTTCATTCCTCCGAAAAAATAAGCCAATGCGTGGGTTAATATATAGTCAATGCAAATGTGAAATGCAAAACTGAAAAATTGCATATACAGAGATGTTCCCCCTAATGTGTGGAGCTAGCCAAACAAAAAAAAAAAAAAAAAAAGGAAAGAAAAGGTAACAACGAAATAGCCACACACACAGAGAGTGTTTCTGTAGGGTCATTGATAAGTGCAGTGCACAAGGCGCACAAAAACGGAAGGAGGAGAAGAGAAAGCTGCGAAAAAAACAGATATGGACAAAGGTCAAAAGTGTCAAACGATAACGTTCTGCGAAAAACACATGAAAAATGTGTGAAGGAGCCAAAAAGGAACCAAAAATCATAAAAAAAAAAAAAATAAAAAAAAGGTAAAAAATTAACACAATAACAAAGCAATACTATGCAAGGGTTACACCAACGTAACGCCTAAGTTGTACATTATGTCTTTACACGCGCTTCCTACCTATTAAAGGCAAAGAAACGGTGCGCAGTTGGAAAATGGTGAATATGCTGTGATATTGTGTACTAACAGACAATGATATTCATATATTGCAATGGGAAAAAAAAAAAAATGCCAGTGTAGTGCGACAAAATGTAGCAAACGCAGTGAAGAAAAACAAAATAAATGATACTGGCGCACTCTTACGAGAGGGTGCGACGAACAGGTACACAAAGAGCCATGTGGTCTAACAATCTAAAGTGTTATCGTTTCACCTGGCTACAAATTGTCTGTATATGGAAAACAGTATTGAACTAGGAAAAAATTCATATCTTCACGCATGCGATTTTTTGCCTGGTGAAGAATACGCCGTGGTGAAAAGAGGGCCCCTAAGGAGCCATTGTTAGCTCCTTGGTAAGAATAAAAGAAAAAAATATACATATATATTTTTGAACAATGTGTGGATTGTGTGCTCGGTGTATAATGCAGAAGAGTTCTCACTCGTGAGATGAATGGTCATGCCTTTTCACTTCTTCTCATTTCTTTTTTTCCCCCCCCCGTAAGGGTCATGCAATTCCGCCAAAAATGGCAGTCATGCGCTGCGGACGTTGCGCTTACACACTGATATACAGGCATACGCAGGAGGATGCCTACCTACCAACGTGCATTCAAAGGCTCATATGCACATGTGTACAATCATACATTCATGTCCTTGGCGCGTAAGAAACGCTGCTCCCGCAGGTTTAAACGTAATACACATGCGTATGTACATAGGTGTAAGTATGCACAGATATATATTTCCCCCAAGAGGCTTAAAGATTTATGCAATTACATAGAAATGAACTAGAAGACAGAGGGGAGGGGGGCTACGTTTATAATGAACTCTTAATTCACTTAATTATTCACAAGGTGTGTGTACTCGAAAGTGGAATGCCAGGACAGGGTGTGTGTCAGAAATATAATTGCAATGCATTGGGGTGGGTGGAAAATGTATATTGGACAGTAAAAAAAATGGGGAATGAAGTAAGCAGATGGTTTGGACATGTGATGCGCACAAGTTGTACAGACAACAGGTCGGGATATGTATGCACAGAGTCACACTCACGTGCGTGTCTTCGATGTGCGCAGCGCCGGGTGTAAATTATTTGTCGATTGAAAAGCTGAACACGCAGTGCGCAGCTCGAGGAGCGCAACCTTAAGCAGGTGTTCACAAGGGTTGACAAACAAAAAAGCAAAGCGGCATTTTTTTTAAAGTGGGGAAAGCGCAGAAGCGTAAAGGGTGTGAAAAAGGTAAGTGGCACGGAAGAGTGGGTAAACTGTCAAAATATGTATGTTGAACAAAAATGTAAACACGAGAAAACACGACAAGTGCGACCAATACGATGGATGAAATAAATGTGGGGAGGAGTCAAAAATAAACAAACATGCATACGCAGGAAAAAAAGCTGGTCAGCCAAAGAAAAAAAAAAAAAAAAACCTTAACACATTGTGTCAAAAAAAAAAAAAAAAAAAAAAGCTTTAACACATTACGTCAAAAAAAAAAAATAAAAACGCTAATTTGTTCATACAAAATTTATCAGAATAGCAATAATTTTTTTCATTTATTTTATCACTCGCTTTTGGTTCATTTTTTTCTGATTTATTTTCTGATTTTTTTGCTGCAATTTCGATCGCTTATCTCTTTCTCCCTTAAGATCAAAGTTACGAACTGCTTCCCTGTGAGAATATATTGAAACTTGAAAAAAAGGACATTCGTTCAGTACGAGCGCAATTGTGTTATGCTTTGTAAAAAATAAATAAAAAAAAAAAGAAGCAAATATAAAAAAATAAAAGCTGCTTGCCAGAAAGTTCAGGATTTTTATTCTGTCAAATTTAAAGATGGTTGGAGTTTGTCTCCCTCGTGTGCTTCGGTATGATGACTGGCATTTCGTCATCTGGCCATAGTTGCTATTTTGTCACAAAATTGCCACCACTTTATTGCATTTTATTGTTTTGAATGAATTGTATTTTTTTTTTTTTTTTTTTTTTTTTTGAACACCTTGCTGATCAAATTTGAACGTATTTACGTGTCCACGTGTGCGATTTTGTATTCAGTGCGTGTATCCTTATGCGCATATTGCCCAATCGTCCTCGCAACCCGCAATGTTTACGATCGCATACGCATATTCGTACACTGCGTGTGTGTCAATATGCTACAGAGCATGGTGATCTGAAGCACACACGAATAGTTGAGAGCGCATATGTGTAATGATGCGTATGAATGTGTGCTCCTCTTCAAGGGAGGCGCGTTTCCGCTCATGCTTTGCACTTGCACATATGTATAATTACGCATATGCATCCGTTTATATATAAACGTACACTTGCCATCGCTAAGTATGCACGACTCAGTTACACATTCACGCGCAGCTACGTGTAAGCACATATATACACATGTCGCTGTTTTGTCATGGTATACCTTGACAAAAAAAAATAGATCAAAAAAAAAAAAAAAAAAAAAAAAAAGAGCAACCAGTGTATACATAGAGCAATTTCGTGTTACAAAAAATGTGCAGAAGGTGTACTACGATGATGACAATTTACGAAAGGGAAAGATGTAAATGTTAATTAATTTTACTTTTTTGTTTTATTGCATTTTTTTTTTTTTTTCTTCCAATTGGCACATTATATGAGTATTTCAATAGGGGAGAAAAAATACGGCTATACACATTTTTTAAAAATTCCCAAGCATATTGTTACTCATTCGTGAGAATATTTTAAACTTATGGGGAGTGGAATACTGATCATTCTGTTTTATCACATAGAAAAAATCTTGAAATTTCTTTTTTCTCACGCACGGGATGCAAGATAAAAAGTGCATACCATACCATCGCGAAAATTGGAGGGTAATTACATACGCACTTTCGCTTTTCTTAACCAATTTTGCCAGCAAATAGATCACCTATATATGAACATTTGCAGATGTGCACATGCTCGATATGTGCGCCACATGCTACGCACACGGAGTCCAGTTCACGAGAAGGAACCTGCTCTTACAAATGTGCCTTCCTTCTGACTGCTCTTCCGCCCTGCGAAGTGCACTATTATGAAGGCATTGCGATGCGTATTAAAATTTGCCAAGCAATTCTACTGATGATCCTAACACAGCACATACGAGTATGCATATGCGATAGCTCTCCGTAGTGATAAATATATTTTCTGCTAACATGCATTCCGCGGGTTAGCGTGTGAAAAAAACGTTATTCACGGAGTAATTTGTTTCTTATATTTTTGTTTTCTTTTCACCCCTCCCCCCTCTGTGAGTTAAAAGGGGAAAAAAAAAATTGAGCACTTTAAAAATAACCTTTATGAGCCATTCGAACGAAAAGCTCCACATCACCTGCAGTGAGCTCATCAAAAGGATCAAAGGGTAATTAACATTTTATCAAATTGTAATGAGCCCTTTTTTTTTTTTTTCACTTTTTCCTCAAAATTGTTGGCAGCTTTTAAGCTTTACATGGTTTGTGCACGAGTGTACGTACACTGCTATGCAGCATTTGTGGGTTCCCTTTTTTGTTCTGTTCCTGTCAGCAGTGTTTATGACTACGGCTAAAACATTTCACGAAGCAGAGGTCGCATTTTTGCGTAATTTCGCATTACCCAAAAAGGATATTCCGTTTCCATGCTTCCTCTTTTTGCAATGCTATTTTTTAGTGTTCATTTTTTGGGATATTCCAATCTGTATAGACTGTTCGTCAAAGCGTATTTTGCATTTTCACAACGATTGTCTTTCCGCCTATGCGGTATGTTCAGTAGAGTTACCGCTCCAAGTTTTCATTTTTCGGGGGTCAAGCCAGTTTGTCATTTTTTATTATGCCTCTTCTTTGAATTGGGTGACTTTTCTATGCATCACGTTCTCTTCACCATGAGAATAAAATATTTTTCATATGACCCTTATGTGTCTCTCCTCCTGAATATGTCTTTTTCGGAATACTTAATCTTGGGAATAATGTTGTTCGTTCTATGTGCACCAAGTGTCTCTTTGCTGAATTTTTATTTTTTTTTTCCTTGCACATGGTAGGCGTTCACTTTGGCTAGCTATCATTCGGCTGGCTCAAATTTTATCACCCGACGAAACTGGCGCTTCGATGTACAACTATGTCGATTCCCTTTTTTGTGTGTATGTAAAACAGCCAAGTTCGAAACACGTGAAAATTTGTTATATGTTTTCATTCTTTCCTTGCGCTCTTTGTCGAAATTTCGTTATCTCTCCCACGAAGGTGCAACTATCGTTTAACGAGTCACTAAGGTAATTCCCATGTACACTTTTTTTTTTTTTTTTTTTTTTTTTTTTTTTTTCGCTTGTTTGCATCACATTTTGCCTGAACAGGTCAGAAAAAAAAAAGTGTCCTCCATCCAAATCAATAGCTTTTTCATACCCCTCATTGCGAATGAAGAATTGAATAAATTTCAGCTGCAAAAGAATTGCAACTTCGCAGGGATTATTAAAATATTGATTTTGTAAAACAATTGGAATATTCAACTTTTTGAGCAAATTCTGCAGAAAGAAGTATTTATTTCGTATGTCCAATATGTGTGCATATCTGAATTGTTCTTCGGTTATGTAACCATATCTGTAGAATATGAGAAGGAGTTTTATACAGTCGGAAAAATCATTAACAATGTGCGGGGTGCAGGTGTCTGCTTCTTCCGTTTTATCTTTAAATAGGACATAACTTGCGAAGCTTTTCAGTATGCGGTCCTTCCATTTGATCTCCCCCGATTTCTTTTCCTCCTGATTTCGGGAGTTATCGCCACTGAGATGTACTTCCTCCTGGTAATGTCTCCTCGGTGTAACATTAAAGGGGTTGTTCAGCGTCTCCCTATGGAGGGGCACCTGAAATTTCCGAAGTGTTTGGTTGTACCAGTTTAACAAGGGAGTTGCTATTTTGGTTAAAATGGTGAACTCGAATTTGCTAAAAAGCTGTATTAACAATATATGAATTTTTTTTTTTTTCTGTTCATATATATCCAGTGAAGAAACCATGGAGTAATAATATGGGTTGTTTCCATAAATGATGGACAAAGCTTTTTCCAAATTTTGAATTGCACATTTTTTTTTCATCGCTTTTGGAAATATGCCTTTAATTTCCACGTGCGGGTTGTAAAGCTGAATTAGCTTTAAAATTAAGTGCCCATTCTGTAGCTCTTCGTAAATGTTTTGTTCATTTATATATTTTTTACTTAATTGGAGACTATTTAGCCAGTCCATAATGACCGAGATGGAGGACATATCCAGGCATTTGGTCTTCTGCAGGGTGTCTTTATTTTTGGCAAGGTTCGTCTGCTTGGTAATTTCATTGTAGACACTCCCCTTGTGTGCGCAGATGAGTGGCTTCATTGGGGTACTTGGGGATACTCCTACTTCCGTAATATACACACGTGGAGATCTACGTGCGTTCTCGTCCTCCACCAGATGAGACTGCTCTGACCAGTCAGCGGTAAGCAGTGCCCTCTCAGCTCCCCCCAAAGGCACATTCCCCGTAGCTCGATCTCTGTGCATATGAGAGGAGGGGTGCACACACGCGTGGCCGAAACAAAGGTGCAGGTAAGACAGGATGAGGCTTTATTCTTCCCTCTAACTTGAAAAAAAAAAAAAAAAAATTACTTTTATTCTTTTTTACATTTATCTCCTACAAAGATGACCATGCTGTAAAGTGATACTTCAACATTTTTAATGAGGGTCTCACCATTTAAGGAGGCCAAAGTTACTACTCGTTTATTTCATCAATCAGTAGCAACACAGGTCGTAAAACAAAAAAAAAAGGAAGGGGGAAAAAAAAATTGCTACAAATGGACAAGCAAGAGCAAATACGGTGAAACAACAAAAAAAAAAAAAAAAAAAAAGGCAGCTCTGCGTCTGAGCGAGCAGGGATGTTAAACAATCCTTGGTCAAAAAATTGGAAATAATTTTTTACGTGTGTTGTGCAGCGGACGGCTATTTTTATGTGGTCTGGAGGAGATAACGCACAAAATAGTAATTCGCACGGATAATTTTCCAAACGTTGGACTATATATGATATGCTGCATTTTTTACAAAACAGTAAAGATAGTAAGGTGGGGGAATGCTTGTCTTTCCTTCAATGTAGTACAAATCGGACGGGGTATTTTTCCTTCTTTTGGAGAGGCAACCAAACGGGTAGAGGAAAAGTTGTGAAAAGAAAAAAAAAAAAAAAAAAGGTGCTCACTTAAGTTCTCATTGTTGCACAACATATGGCTTCTTTTTTCTTTAATTTTTTTGGATCGTCTATGTGTTGTTGGTGCTATGTCGCTTCGTTAGCGTCTACTTCCACGTTTGCGACGTCCACTTCCACCTTCGCTTCGGCTACGATCACTTTCGCTTCGGCTACGTTCACTTTCGCTGCTGCTACATGCACGTTTGCTGCTGTTTTTACTTGCGTCGCTGCTTCTCTCGCTTTCGCTACCCCCCCTTGACTTCCGCTTTGATTTTTTTTTCAGATACTTTTTAATTTCGCCGTAATTAATCTTGTATGCACATTCCATGCAGGCCCGCAGCTTCACCTTTGTCTGCAATTGGGTATGGAGGCAGAATGACATGATACAGTGGCGTGGCATTGTGGCGTGCATCTCGCCGCAGTATAGCGACTTGCGCAGGAGGGAAATCACCTCCCTCCCGTTTGACGACATTTGGAGTAGACGAGTCACACAAAGATCACCACCCCTTCCCTTACCTCCTTCTGAATA
This sequence comes from Plasmodium knowlesi strain H, assembly GCF_000006355.2. NCBI lineage: Eukaryota > Apicomplexa > Aconoidasida > Haemosporida > Plasmodiidae > Plasmodium > Plasmodium knowlesi. Next base: position 583,384 of record NC_011902.2, on the reverse strand, counting down.
CCCCCTTCGTCATAGCGAAAAAGAAATTCGTACGTCTTCAAATCAGTGTTTTCACAATCGTTGGCGGAACAAATCATATGTCCCTTCCCGCTCACAATTTCATCTTCCGTCCTCCACCTCAGACCGATCTGCGTATTCGTGGAATGAAGTAAAAGCGAGGTGAACGGATCAAACAAAGAAAGAAGGTGAGAGAGAGAGAGAAAAAAAAAAAAAAAAAAAAAAAAAAAAAAAAAAAAGGCACGCTTAAAACATGTGTAGAAACAACATAACGTACACGCAAAACGAGATAACGCATGGGTGAGTACCTTTTTCTCTTTGTATTCACTCAAATAGCAGACAACGTATTTATTGCATATGCTCTTGTAATACTTTTGCAGAAGGGAGTTATTTTCTTTGGCCTAAGAAAGGGAACGAGTTTGACGGATAAGAATGGTCATGTGCAGATGAGCATATCGTGAGGGTTTGCCCAACAGCTATCCACCCATTTATAAATTCTTGTCCATTTGCCTCTTCTCCCATGGATAACTCATTTTTCCTTACCGCGTCGTGGACAAATTGGTACTTCTTCTTCAATACGTCGTAGTCGTCCAGATACTTCCCATGATAACTTTCCATTTTGGTTTTCTGCAGAGAGTGCAGGGACATCATCAATTTGTGCCTCTCCATGGGGCTCAACCCATCGAACACAGTTCTGCGGGGGGGGGGGGGGGGGGAGAGGTTCATTTGAGAGTTGTTCGTTGTATGGGTAGGAGAATATATAAATACTTAAGTACTTGTGCATGTGTAACGTAGAGATGTCGCAAGGGCCCTCTTTCTATTTCCCCAAAGCTAGAGCCTTAAGTCTTTCCTACACTACAATTGTAGCTACTCACTTCGGAACTTGATAGCCACCCAAATTAACATAATTCTTCGAATCCGACGCCATGGTGGAATGTATATAAAGACAAGTCTGACTGGGGAGAGATGCGGACCGATTCACTATTCCTTCCTACTGAATGGGGGTATCCCATAAACACACAGAGAGGTTACTTCTGAATTCTCAGGTCTACACGGAAAAAAAGAATTGGCCATTTATCTCTCTCCCCAACCTGCTAGTGCACCATTTTACCCGCACAGGTGAAGAACCCCCACTTCTATTATCTTCAGGGGGGGGGAACGAGAAAAATGTTAAACAGGGGTGGTGATGCCAAAGGAGTAAGAAATACAGTACTGACTCAACGAGGTCAACTAAAAAAAAAAAAAAAAAATGCCAAATGCCCAAAGGGGGGAGGAAGTTGCCCAATCGGTATGTTTACGCGAGCCGCGTTAAAGAGTTAATTTGGAAGGGGGAGGAAAAAAAAAAAAAAAAGTTCGTAGAGGGTGACAAACGGAAAAGGGGAATTTGTTATTCGCTTCTCTCCACGTCACTTCTCCATCAAATTGTAACTCTTCATTCTTCTTTTCCGCGCCCCTCCTTTCTGCGAAACGCCTTGATGATGGAATCTCACCTCAAGAGTAAAAAAAAAAAAAAAAAAAAAAAAAAAGGGACATTCAAAGTTTTTCGTCACTTTTCCCCCTTCTAACACAACGGAAAACAACAAACTGGGTGCGAAAAAAAAAAAAAAAAAAAAAAAAAAAAAAAAAAATTGTGCAGATCCATCTACTTTCAAAGGGGAAACGATCTGCCCAACGCCTATCCCCCTTTTTACGATGATCCGTCTTCAGGTATTGGCATTTTTGGCTGCCCAGAGAAAGTCCTCCACACTGATTCCATCGTTCGGTTCCCGTCCTACAAAAGGGGTGTGAGGGGATACAATATGATGTATGTTTATTTAACCCTGGAGCGAATTATTTATTAATTTTTTTTTTTTTTTTTTTTTTTCATTTTTGCGACACAGACAAGCGCGACCATTTGGTTCAGCCCTCTCTACAACGAACCTGCACAGGCGATGACCCTCCGCACATGCCGAGCCACTGCGTCTCTGCACAAGTTCGAAACATAAAGAGGAGTGAGTCTCCCCTTACGACTCAAAATGTATTCTCTAAAAAATTTTTCGAATTCCACGGAACGGATGAACATGTCCGCATGCACATTACACCGCTGAAGGCAGTTGCGGACCAGTCGGAGTACATCACTGTCCTGCCATCGGTGGAATTCCTTCGTGCAAAATACATGTCTTAAACGATGTTCGACAAGTAAATTAATGTCTACATTACTGAGGTCGGTTGTTGTTGCTATGATTAAAACTTTTCCAGAAGCCCTTCTGTCGAATCCCCACTTGTTCTGGAAGTGAATTCTATCCAGGTGTTGGTAGAAACACAACTTTAACCTCTCCGTGAATTTACTACTACCATGGGATGAAGAGCCCTTAGTGTTGTAACATATATTTTCGATACCATCGAACAGAATTACACATGGCCCTACTCTACCTCCTGCATACACAAAAATATCATTTAAAAACTTTTCGGATTCTCCCATTACTTTGTTGAATACATGGGAGCAGTTTATCACAAGGGAGGTGCAGTTACATTCGTCGATAATTTTCTGCGCCAGGAATGTTTTACCCGACCCGCTCTTCCCATGCACTAATATACCCGTAGGCGGTTCTGAGCGAATCTTCTCAGAAGGGTGATCCCTCTCACAGGTGGAGAGAAAGAAGCGCACCACTTCTTCCCGCAGATTCCCTACCAACTCTTCCTCAGCTATGACACTGTCCAAACCGTTATCCTCTCCACTGTGTGTGTCGTCCTTCAGGAGGGAGACACTGCGAAGGTGAGAGACTTTGTTTGGACGACCACGCTTCTCCCCTTTGTACAATTCAATCTCGTGCGTGCGGATCACCGCATGGGATTCGGTCTGTAGATTCAATGTTTTATGGAAGAAGTTGCTCTCAGGGGTGTCCCCTCTGTTGGCACACACTCCTTTGGACTGTTCGAACGTATTCAGCACTTCACCCATATTGAGTAGTTCGCCTGTTCCGACAGACGCGCTATGCACCATTTCTCCTCGCCTCACCGCATGAATAAACCTTTCTCGACACTCATCTCTGCACAGCTTTTCCAAGTCCGCTTTGTTAAAACTGGTGGTAATTTCCGCTACTTGTTGGAGATTCTCCTTGGAACACAAGACTCCTTTTTCCTTAAACAGGTGGGCCAAGTATTGTCGTCTCTGTGCCTCGCGGAGGAAGGGGGGTAACTCGAAAGTAGGGAATTCAAAAGAGGCGCAGTTCGATAAGAACTCACCGAGGTGGTTGACGCCATGGAGGTCTGCTGTCCCTCCGTGTGTTGACTCTCCTGTGTGTCCCTCTCCCTCCGAAGATAAAACAAATGCATGAACATTTAAATTCAGCTCTTTCCACAGGTACAGATATTTGAGTATAACCTGAATGATACAACTTTTTCTAAGGGGAGGAATTTGTAGGTCGTTGAGTTTATCCATGTTTTTTATTAACAGGAAAGAGTAACCCCCGTTGAAGAGGTTCAGTCCCCTAGCCCTTTTATTCATTTTCGCTTTCTCCATTCGGAGAAATTTCTTCTTTGATAATGACTCTCCCGTCTGTGCAAGTCCCTTTCCTAGTCGACTGGACTCTACTAACATAGACACTCGCCTGAGCAACTCTTTCTTCGATACGAACTGTTTAGCGAGAGCTATTCGGGTGACAGATAGCAAAATATATTCGAGATTCTCATTGCACGGGTCTATGTCTTGAAGGGATCCCCTCCTCTGCGTCAGTCCTCTCACTCCTTCTTCCTTCTGTATAATTTCGTTTAAATTGGAGTAAATTATGTTATTCACGTATGGCCCGCGTTTTTCTGTACCACTATGCGCGTTGCTAGATGAACTACTCCTCCCACTGCTAAGTGAACTACTCCTCCCACTGCTAGGTGAACTATTCCCCCCCTTGCTAGGTGAACTATTCCCCCCCTTGATAGGCGTGCTGCTCCTCCCAACAGCTAAGTCTCCTCCGTTAAGAGTACCCACCGAATTGATAACATACCTGCAGTCACTCACGATTGGGCATCGCCCATACTGACCCAGATCAACCACAAAAACTCGATCACTAGCATAGACAAAAGGAAAGGAAAGAAACAAGTCTTCTAAGAACTTCTCCTTCTCACTCCCTTCTTTGCCCAGGACAAAGTACATATTAGTATTCATATGGTTTGTCACTTTTTTTTTGAAAAAGGTGTTCCATAATTCTACATCGAATATTTGCAAGTTCTTTATGACGAGAAAATTTATTAATTGTTTTGCTACATTCTTGTACACTGGGCCACTTTTTCGGAGGAACCTCTGTAGCCATACTTTTGACACACGTCGGTAGTACTTCGCCCTGCCGACGACATTGAACAGATACTTCCCTTTAATTGCTTCCTTTACTTTACCCCCCTTATGCGTCGTAGCCCCTTTGACTTGACTGTCATGTATGTCCCCCCGACGCGCTGCTCCCACCTCCACTCGGGAATCGGTGTCTACAAAGACTCTCGGCTTAAATCTCCGTCTGTTCCTTCTTTCCAAAAATTTTGCCTCCTTCATGCGCATTTCATTTTTGAGAAAACGTCTGTTTACAGTGAGGAACTCTCCCCCGATGGTGCTAGCCATCATAGGAGAAGTAGCACTCGCGTCTTCATCTCTCCGACTACATTTTCCCCTTTGTTGCTCTGTACGATCATCCTTCTGTAGGCACTCCACCACATTCAGGTGACACTCAGCGCAGGACAAATTTTTTATCCATTTGTACTTGACCGCTTTTTTTAAAACTATCCTTTGGTACTCATTTGATAAAACTTCCCTCGAACTTCCCTCCGCGTCCCATTTTTTCAGGTACGAGAAGGTCTGATTGCTTCTGCAGTAAACGCAGAAATTTTCTATCGGCGCCTGGTCGTTTCGAGAGCTCCTCATTTTTATTTCTTTATGGTGTTAAGTTGCCGGATGTCATACTCGTGCCAGGCGTTGGAGAGGTATTTTTGTTTCTGCTTTTTAACACATGCTACACGTGTAATGCGTCGATTTGTCAGAAACAAACGAAGGAGCATGGCAAGTTGCCTACAATTCACACCCCTGCACTTCGCTCCATCAGAAGGACCATTCATATGTGTACACAAGGGCCGAATTTCGTACGCGCCTACGTTATTTTTTGCGAGGTTGAAAAAGAAGAGAAAAAATTACCTCACCAGGGCAAGGGGAAAATACCTCCCTACAACTGCACGGCCAATTTTGATCGGCAAGGCGTTCAGAAATATATATGTATATATATAGCTATTTTTTTTTTTTTTTTGCATGAACGGTTCAGGTGAAAAGAATATTTCAAATAGCGTCAAAGAAAAAAAAAAAAAAAATATGAACAAAAAAAAAAAAAAAAAAAAAAAAAAAAACGAAGTGAAGCGAAGCGAAACCAGAATAACGAACGAGATGAAGTAGGAGAGGCATCCCCACAAGTGAAATGAAAAGATGCAGTGAGGGCTCATGCACATGGGGAAAGGCTAAAGTGTGACATGACGCGTTACACTCAAATGGCGAAATAGGAACACACTGAAGGGAGGGGGAGAAAAATGTCGATGAAGAAAAGGTTGACGAAGAAAAGGTTGACAAAGAAAATGTTGACGAAGAAAATGTTGACGAAGAAAATGTTGACGAAGCTACATTTCGAAACAACACTGACTACAAATCTGCGAATGTGTCCCCTGTCCACACCACTTGTATAGCCAACCATGAAAAAAAAAAAAAAGTTACGCCGAAATGCCAGGAAGATAACAGACCACCTCAAGAAAATCGAACAGGAGTGTAGTCAGTTAAGCAAACACATTAGGAAAGTAGAAGAGGAGAGTAGGTCATTTGTAATAACCACTGCTTTATTGAAGAAGTACCACTCTTATGTGGATAGTAATTTGATGAATAATGAAGTCTCCATTTTTTCCTCAAGTAGTTTTTTTCTAAACAGTTGTGGGATTGTTTTTTCATGGAAAACCATTTTGGAGGAACCCAAAAATGCGACTCAGGATGGATGCTACAGTGGTTATGTGGAGAGTCGTCATTCTGACTGCACATTTGGGGGGTCTCATATGACCGTGCACCGGACGCTTCACGGGACGAGTAAATTTCTGTGGAGGGAGGCAGAGGTTTCCTTTTCCGATGTTTGTAGTTCCCCTGGTAGCATATCCCCAGTTGGCAGTAATCCAATATCTGGGAAGAAGCCCAAATGTGGGAGGATAAATTTTCCCCGGGGTGGAAGGAGTTGGAGCGACTGTTCGGGGGATACGGCTGGTGACGATAACGGTGAGTTGTGGGGCGCGGAGGGGGAAAGGGGAAAAGTGTTCCCTGGAAAAATTAGCCAATTGTTGGGCCAAAAAATGGGTAGGAAGGAAAGAAGCCACGAAAAAAAAAAATGCGCGATAAAATCAAACCGTTCGTATTACTCTGGTGAGAGGGAAAACCCCTACACTAACGGAATGTTGGACTTTTCTGAAGAGGGCACTTCGGAAAACAGCAAACGCGATGAACGGAGCGTAGCTAACCAATTGAATGAATTTACTATTGCACCTAAAAATGAAGATAAAAGAAAATGTGAAAAATCTGCTGCCTTTTCCCCTTTAAATATGTCCGAGGGTGAACCTATGGCCCATGTCGGTGCAGACAGCGGAAACCGCAACGAGGACAATGAGAACGATGAGAAGGAAGGACACGATGATAAAATTTCTACCGACTCGTACATTAGTATGATCAGTAAGGGAAATGTCTTTTCCTTTTTTACGAACAAGAATGAGAACAAATACAACCCCTTTTGCCATTTTGTGAATAACGTAAAGAGGATTTTCTTCCTCAGTGAAAAGGAGGAAAATCAAAATGGAAGGTGCACAGGTGAAAAAGAGAAAAAAGAACTCATGAACTCGCTACGATTTAAATGTTTAGTGAAGTTCAAAAAAATTATAATGTACGCATGTGTGTGTCCACACTGCGGAAAACATTTCTACCTTTTGCTAAAGAAGAGCGGAAGGAAGAAAATCATGCCCAGGGTTTTGTCCCCCTCCCACTTTTTCTCAATAATTACCCTCTTGAGAGAACAGTGGAAGGATGCAGTTGAAGGGGGGATAAACACTGGGGACAACGATATCCCTCACTTGGATATAGCTCACCTAGATACCCATTTGATTGAATATTTTTCCGACTCTGTGATGACTCACCACGAGATTGGCAAGAACAGCGATGAGCATTTTTGCAACTGCTATGTAGGGATGGACGAGGGGGGCGGTAGCCTCTTCGGGGATGCCAACGTCTTGGCCTACTTGTGAAGGCGAAGTGGTAGACAGTATAGTGGTGTCCTGTTTGCGAAGTGTGTGCAGTTTTCCAGAATTGTCTTGACACCGCTGTTCACGACGCTAGGCGTTTATTGTGCAATCCCTTGACAACCTTCCAAAAAAAAAAAAAAAAAAAAAAAAAAAAAAAAAAGACCAGGCAGTTTTATCCCAATGTACTTACCCCGCATTTTTTTTTTTTTTTTTTTTTTTTTTTTTTTTTTTTGTCACAATTTGTATTTACTGCTCGTGTAGCATATCAACTGGTCTACTTTTTTTTTGTCTCAGTTATTAAACCTTCATTCGTGCACAAGTCTAACATTTTTTGAAAATTATGTGAGCACTCTTCTTTTTTTTTGCGTATATGTTTGTACATGCTGTTGCTACACCATCGTTAGACAGAAATATGACTGATCTGCAGTATCGGCAACCTTTTCAATACCGCATGTTTGGCCAAACTTCCTCCATCGTTGCTCACTTTCCCCAGTGTGGACGATCTCAGTGAAGATACTCTACACTCGCGCGATATGCTCGATAAAGGGAATTGAGAATTGTGGCAAAAAAGGAAAAAAAGGAAAAAAGTCTTTGCCTCATTCTTTAGAACTTCAAGGGTTTCTTTCACGACGACCATCACTATAGTTTATTTTATTTTTTTTTTTTTTATTTGGCTTGGTGAAAACTGGCCCTTCTTACTACTACGCTTACCGGCTCATCGAACCATTTTTTGTCTACATCCCGCCGTGGCAACGCTCGCAGGCGCAGTTGTATTTGCAGTTGTAGTTGGTCCAATTTTTTTTTTTTTTTTTTTTGGACCAAACTGGTTGAAAAAAAGAAGCAAGTATCGCGTTAGCTCTTCTCCCCCCTAAAGAAAAAAAAAAAAAAAAAACACAATACAACGACATACAACAGAACACGAGGCAACGAAACGGAAGAGAACTCGTCCCATTGAGAATGCGAACTCCCAATGGAAACGTGCAAGCTGAAACTCTTTCTTTTCTCCTTGCTCGTGTGGTAACGCACCCAGGGGAGAGACGCATGTTGCAGTGCCTCATTCGTACAGATCATTTATCTGTCGACATATATCCCCTCCTCACTGATGCCCCCCTCACACACACACAAACACACACACTTCAGCCTCTTCGTGAAGATCACCTTCTACAAACGATTCCGATACACTTTTTACCGAAATTATGAAGAACAAAAATTGTCCCTCTACTCTGAGGTATCCCCTCTGTAGATAATTGTGATTTTCTCACAAAGCCATCTCCATTTCTGTTGTCAAATTCAGACATACTGATGGTTCCGCTTGACTTTTTCCACTTCACAGGAATCCTTTTACTTCTCCTTCTATGATGACATCGTGAAATCGGAGAACTACCTGGAGGGCATAAAGTTGCTCATGTACTTTGAACACTATTGGAGGAGGCCCCTAGAGAAGAGGCGTGGCGGCTCGTCCAGTGTGATCTCCTCCTCTTTCACACATCACTGTGCACCGATCATCATCACTGTCCCATCTCTTATCGCCCTCCTTTTCAGACACGATGACAGGAGTGAGTACCCCAACACGATCAATGCCATTCGGCGCTTCAACATTTACCCCGGTGGGCAGAGAGTTCCTGAGAGGGTTCATCAATTTATAATATAGTTCCTTTCTACATTCTCTAAAACGCTAAACAAGCACCCACACATATGATGCTTCCATCATGTAGACACCCTTCGCCCTTCTTTCTATCTTCAGAAATTGTCCTGGGGATAGCTTGGAGGATGTTCAATTTAAAGGAGAGCTTCTTGACACCTTTCAATTTTTACGTCTACGCAGGTATGTCCTGGAAGCGCATAAGAGGCAACCTACCCTTCCTCCTTTCATTCCTATCGTTTCTGAAATAAATGTAGTTCCTTCATTAGAACAAATGGTGGACCTTCATTCCTCTTTCCTCTTTTTTTTTTTTTTTTTTTTTTTTTTTTTTTTTTCCTTTTCAGTTTTGCTCTCCCAGGCTGCCAGCATCAGTGTCTTATTCTTTTTCGCCGTTTATATGGGTAAAAATGGGGATTTACCCAAAAGGAGTGACTCTTTTTTTTTTTTTTTTTCTTCTCCTCCACCACTGATCTGCTCCTTTTATCCATTTCACCTTCTCAGGACGATCCTACATTTCAGGCGCTATCTTTTTAATGCTTTTTTTTTCTTGCTATAGAGAGAAATTCATCATGCGATTATCAGGTAGGTCTTTGGGGTGTGGATTTTCCCAAAGGGGAGGTAATAGATTTGAGTGATGCAAACTTAACATGCTTCTCCTCCCCACTGCAGCGTTTCCACTGAGAGAAAACTTCTCGTCAGTCTACATGTGGTGCAATATCCTACTCATTTATGCCATTTTACGGGAGAGGAAGGTGACAGACGGATGGACAAAAAAAAAAAAAAAAGAAAAAAAAAAGAAAAAGAAAAAAAGAAAAAAGAAAAAAGAAAAAAGAAAAAAGAAAAAAGAAAAAAGAAACTAATCGAAACAAGCAGGTTTAAGCCACCTTTTGGCTTCTCTATCCTTTAATTCCTTGATCGTCTCTACATTGAACCATCCTCCCCTACACCAAACATGCAGAAACAAAGTACCGCTTACCTGGTTTGCCTCTTCCTGTCGTCCTTCCTTTTTTTCATAACCTGGCAGTTCTCCGTTTTCGTGACACTGACCCATGTAGTGGCTCTCTTCGGACTAGATCTACTCGGATTTCAGATTCAGAAGGAGCTCCAGAGCATCCTCATTATCTTATCCTTCTCCTACGTAGTTTCCATAGTGGCAACCTTCTTCCCACGTTATTTGATGTGCACCTACCTGCCATTCGTGTTGGCCGCGCTGATCATCACGAATGTGATTTACCGAAGGGGAGGTGGCAGTACACATAATGGAAGACTTGAACCCGTTTCTAACCGAAAGGAAGATGCTCCTCGTGGGATAGACCCCTCTTGTACAACATTGCCCCTCCAGTTTCCTCCCGTACGAAGCCAAGTGGTGTTCATGCTGAAAAAGGGGTTCACGTCTATAGTGATTTTCCTGGTTCTTCGACTGATTACCATTGGAATGGAGAAGGATGATTCGCACGTTCTGTCTCTTCTAAAAGTTCGTCTGCATCTAAGTAGCCACAATTTCGATAGCATGATCTACAGTTTGGGTTCAGAATTCAATCCCTTTACCAAGTACATGTTTAGAATGATAAAGGAGACATCACTCCTCGAATACTTCCTCCTCCTTAACTTGATTCTGCTCCTCTATGTGGTGAATTATTTTATACACGTTTGGAGAGCTACACGAGGGGGAGGAAACGACAAACATGCAGGGCTCGATGGACAAGCAGGGCGCGATGGACAAGCAGGGCGCGATGAACAAGCAGGGCGCAATGTACAAACAGGACGCAATGTACAAACAGGACGCAACAAAGGCGTTCGCTTCGACGAGTTGCCTCCCTACGACAAAGGGGTAAAGGTTCGCTTCGAAGTTTTCCATGCGCAGTTCTTCTACCTGGTCATCCAATTTATATTTTTCGCCCTGCTCATGATGATCATCTCTCGGTTGCGTGTCTTGGCCCTTCCGCTGATGTGTCTACTTAGCAGTCTAGTGGGTTCTCCACATCTGCTTGGCGACATATACAGCATCACAAGAGAAAATTTCTTTCAACTGAGGTATGGGATATGCTTCCACTTAGGAAGCCACATTCTGCAAGTTGATCATCCCACATTTGCCCCATTCATCGGTTATGCTATTCACCACTGAACGGTGCGCTGCTTTCCCCCTCCCCCCCGCAGGGCGAGCAAGAAGAACTTGTCCAGCCTCGTCATCCAAGGGATCTGCCTCCTCGAATGCGCGTACCCATTTGCAAAGTATTTCCCGACCAACGAGTACATCAATCTCGCGGGGAATGATCCTGTCAACATGGAGAAGAACATGGATCTGATTGTGTGGCTTCGGCAAAATTTGAAGGAAGGTGAAGCGATCATTACAGACATTCCTACATCTAGCTTCCTTAGATCCACAACCAACTTTAAAATGGTTCTGAACCCACAATACGAAAATGTAGCCATGCGAAGGAGAGTGCAAGATTATTATATGTTCTCCTCATGTTTACCTTTCAGTGATGCAAAAAGGTACTACAAGGATAAATACAAGGTCCACTATTTCGTGGCAAATGTTTTCAGATGCGCTTCTACATCTACCCAAGTGCCTAATGTATTCAGCCTTGCTGATTTTGTGGGTTCTAACTATGCCAGATGTAGACACAAAACAAGTATGAGGTTCTGCCAGCGAGTGCTCTATGACGACAGGAATTATAAGACCCTCTATCGAAACGGAAAGTTCAGTGTTATTTATTTTGATCCCATAGATGATATAATCGATAATTCTCCTTATGAGCAGTTCGATGAGGGGAAGTACGCTGATATCAGCTTCTACATGCCTTGGATTTCCAGATGCATGAAAACAGATTTTAAGTGCCAGAAACATATTGTAGATGTAGCTAGGTCCCACCTCGATATTCTCAGGTACAACAAAATTGGATTTGCACTTTACCAGTTCGTGGAGCGAACGTTCCTCGCCGGTGCAAATCCAGTTCCTTTCAGGGAGGGTGATCTTCTCTCCGTGGGTACCCATACTTCTGACGATCCAAACCAACGGGGGCATAGCCTGGAGGCCCTTTTCCACCTGGCGGAGTTTTACGACTACGACATGCGCAACGCGAAGAAGGCGGGCGAGTTGTACAAGAAAGCCATTCACCTGATCACTTTTCCCAGTGGATTCGACATACCTGATCAAACTGACAACCCCTACGTGACCGTTCCCGCCTCGGTCCCCTTTGTCCCTATCTCGAAACGCATTCAGATGATTACGTCGTACATCTACTTCTTGCTAGATACGGTTTCATCCTATGGACAGGCCGACATTCTCAATCTGTACAAGAACATGGACCTCCTTGTGGTCGTGGCGGGTTCTGCGCTGGAAGACGGGTTCTACTACGAAGCGGATGCGCCTCGAATGAAGAACCAGCTCACCAGGGGGGAATCACCCACCCCTACAGCTGCGTCTCCAACGGATAATCTACACGCCGCCCAAATGATAAAAAGAACATTCAACGCAGGGGATCTAGACTCATCCGTAACTCTCCTTTGCGAAAATGCAACCTACCTCTACAAAATCAGAAGAGAAAACCCAGAGTACATTTCTATTTATAAAAGAATGTGGACGTTGGCTAAGCGCATCTCTCATATGAATGAATGTATTTTGAGCAGTTATCATATTTTTGAGGGAAGGCGAATTGGGTTCCTGGATTACTTGGCCTTCTTCTACCTCTACCGTTGAGGGGGTGGACCTGGAAGAGAGACACTACTTGAGTAACTCCAGATGTGCTGTCATCATGTGATTACTTCAAAAGGATGAGGAGGAAAAATACACCAACGACGACGACGGCCACAACGATCCAAACACCTGCAGGGGGTGATGATACAGCGGTTTAGAGGTACACAAAGAATATTACCTTTTTTTTTTTTTTTTTTTTTTTTTTAATAGCTGTGTGTGTCATCCCAAGTTGTGCAACAATAATAATTCGTTGAATTAGTCGAACTGGTTGGAAGGGTTGAAGTGTTCCGCAAAGACGTAGGGTAGACTCACCTGTCCACTTCAATCCGTGCATGATAGACGCGGTGGCAGCTCCGAACTTCTCATTGATAGTGACCCAATCAACGTATGTCCTGTTCTCTGTGACTGGGGGAAGGAATGGGTCTTTGTTCGGTTCATCCCGACCATTGCCGACGGGATCCACCTCTGCCTCTGCCTTCGGAAGGATGCACGCCTCGACCTCCACGCTCCCCCGCACCCTGTTCTTGTGGGCGGGATGCTTGCACTGTAGCCAAAACCTGCTCAAGGAAAGAACAAAGGAAAATAGGGGGCAATACAAGAGGAAGGTTATTTATATACTAAGGCGTGATAATAACATTCTCTCAAAAGGGGAGTGCATTCATACAATATATGTATGCACGTATGTATTGTGTGACCGATTCGGTAGCGCGCGAACCTAGGGATGTGGTAGAGGCCTCGCTTCTTCCTAGCGCGATAAAAGTGCGTTGCCAGATTGAGAGTGGCCTCGCCGATGGGTTCACTGGATGAAAGGAGCCCATAGTTATGCACCTGCACCTTGACATTCGTGGCATTGGTAGGAATCTTAACATTATATACAAAGCGCCAGTTGAATACAGCTTTCCCATCCTTGCTATTGTAGTGTGTGTCTGTATCTCTCTTGTCTTCTAAATCTTCATCTGTGTAAATACATCTAACAAAGAGGCTAATGGTGGGACTCTCATCCATAGCAACATTGTTCACCTTCCAAATGACTACCCTCAGTTGATAGTCATCGGGTTCATTAGAACATAAAATTTTAACGGGGTTCCTTTGAGCAAACTCTTCTGTAAAAATTTCAAACCAACATCTTAAGGAACCATGAGAGATCGTACTGTTTTCTAATTTCAAAGATCTTAACTCAATTGGCATGTTGTCATCCATCATTAGTTGTCTAATCCTAGGATTGAAGTACCTGTCCTCCATGTCGATGTATGTATAACCAATGATTTCATCTGACAGAGAACCCTGATTCATTATGCACACTTGAATTATAGACTCATCTGGGAAGGAACATAAGAGTTGGTAGGATCTATTAAATTCGGGTTTATATCCTTGTCTTTTGATATGCCCTGTGTCTTTAATGTTATGAGATAACCCTCCAGGAATGTTAGTTATTTCGTTGCTATTCTTAATCCAGACATAGGTAGTTATATCTGTTGCTCCTGATGGAGGATTCAATCCTCTCGCTTGAATGATGTAAGCTCTCACAACCAAATTACGAGTTATCTTGTAATCATTCACCAGTTTTTCACATTTTTTTAACATTTCCTTTTTTAGATGTATGGTCTTGTCATCATATACATTACACAAATATTTCAGGTAACCCACTGCTTCTGGTATACCTGAATCAGTACATCTAAATATGGTTGCTCTTAGGTAAGGTAGATCATCTACATTCATGTCCACTTCATATTCGTACAACATCTCATCTCTCTGTGTTTCTTCCTGCTCATCATCTCCTGCTATGGATAATTGAAAGTTCAACGCATCTTCACTGAACCCATGAATAGTTTTTCTCTCTTTTTTTTTATTCACTTGTACATTTTTTTCCTTCTCGTCATCGTGGTTCTTCCCTTTGAAAAAATTAATATCTCTAAACTTTATCCTCCTTTGGCTACCATTACTTTCGTTTTCTCCATGCTCGTTCTCCTCTGCACTTACATCAGAGTCGCTTGCGTACTCACTTGTCTTGAAGCATACATGTTCCAGTGCCTCTTCTATCCGAACGTTTGCAAAGTCGGGGTCGTTATATGGCACGTACTCCTTGTTGATGAACTTTTTCATGTTCTTCTTTTTCTTCTTGCTGAGGTGATGCGCCGACTTATCAGGGTTCTTCCCATTTGAATTTTTCAAAATTGAATTTTTCACACTTGCACTTTCCCCTCCTTCCTCCGTCTCCTCTGGGGGGTTGCCTCTTCGAATGGTTTCCTCGCCCACCTCCGATTGGAAGTCTTCACCGCCCAGATGGATAGCCGTTTCCGTGACGACCTCATCATTTGCCTTTGTCTCTCCTGCCTCTGAGGCTCCATCCTCCGAGACACCCTCCTCCAGAACATTCAAAGACAAGGCATGAAACCCTCCCCCACCCGGTCCTCCCTCCCCATCCCCTTCATCATCACTGCCACCACCTTCTACACCTCCTTCACCGTCAAACAAAATATTAGTATTTTTTCTCAGAACCATAGAGCTCTTTTTATGCACCAAAGCAGTGTTGTAAGATTTCCGTGCCCTTTCGGCATCTTCCATTAGAACTTCCTCCAAGAGATGAAGCTTAAATAATTCGACGCACTCATTCTTTTCATATTTGTCTAGCCAAGGAAGTAACGGGTTCAGCGTAATATATGCAGTACCGATTAAGTTGTTATTATTCGTGGCCTTGGCCGATTTGGAGGAATTACCCCCGGTGGTAGTGAAGGCAGAACTTAGTTCTCTGTCCTCGACACGCACTTCTAAAAAACTATGATGTTGCATACGTTTGGGTAATGCAACATCTAGAGAAAAATATTTTAGGAAATTCCAGTTGCCTTCCTTTCCAGATATAACTTTACTGACCGTCTCGTGCCAAAGAAATTGAGATGTATCGTCCACATCTCTTCCGAAGCAGACAGTTACGGAAGGATTCTTCAAAGGTTTGAACATACGTATACCAACAAGAAAGAGAGATACATGTCCTGGTAATGTAGATGGTCTTATATCATCATAAAAAGGGTAACTATCATCTAGCACTCTTTCTAAGGGAACTAATTCGAACCCAACCAGAAGTTTAGCTTTACATTTTTTATACTGAGACGATTTTAAGCTTATCCAAACAGGAGAGCGCTTCCATTCGATGGGTACCTTAATAATAGGATACGTACAAGAACCTAGTAGGATATCATCATCATTATACAGGAATGTTTTATTAACAGAAAAAGCTTCAATTGATATATCTGGAGCTAGATTCAAATTCGTTGGCAGAATTACTTCCACTTCATAGGCTTCATAATAATTTGGATTCAGTGTGTGCAAAATGGTGCTTGTCTTTATAGTCTGTCCTGCTAGTTCGATTTTTATGTAGGGATCTGGAAAGGAGTCGTAACCCTTAGCCGGGAAGTGTAGCCCTTCATAAATTAAGGCTCTAAAGAAATATCTAGATAATTTATATTCCAATCGTTCCTGTCTTTTCTTAAACAAATGAAACGGAACCAGATTCGCATAGAATGAGATGCTATAATCATGTGCACTAGTATCCACATTCTTCATGGAAAACCACTTTGGCTTATTCTCACTAAGTAGTAAATACTTAAAAGGGATGCGTACATAACTACTTAACTTATAATTACTCATAATATCTGACTCATTGAAAATATCTTCTGATTGCTTATTTATAGAACCCATATGGTTTAACTTCATACCATTGTTTGCATCTCCTGTGTTGTATAAATCTCTATTATTATGTACACCCCCTGCAGTATTGTATACACTCCTCCGAGTAGTTATCCAATCAGCCACGGCAAGATTTGACTTGACGTATATGTACAAGAAAATATCGTATATTTGATCGGTATTATTTTGTGGTAAAAATATTCTGAATTCATTAATTCGTCCTGTATTTTCGTTCAGGACATAAGATCCTACATCATTTGGAAGAAGCGCACATGTCTTTAGTTTATGTGGGCCCAATCCACAAACACATATTATGTTTTCTCCGTTTCCATCATATGTTTTGTTGTAAGCCTTTTGAAGATTTTCAGAATTATAATTTCCCCTTTTATTATGGTTACTACGTACAGATAATATTTCATAAATATCTGCACAAAAAATAAACTCCTTATTGGGTGGGTCGGGTTCTACTCTGGCTGACTTTATACGTATAGGTCCTGGTGCATGAGTCTTGGTAGCATTTACACTGAGAAATATTCTTCCTCCGTAGAGGTAGAACTCCTTCAAATTATCATCGTAGGAAAACATATTTTGCATTTTCGTCACTCCTAATATTTCATTAATATTAATTCCTTGTGTTGCATTTTTAAATAATTTTTCCGCAGTGGCTGAGAAGAGATAATTTCCTATTGCATTTGAAGATGTCTGGGCATTACTAGTGTTAGTTATATTAGGTGCATTAGCAGTAACGTTCTGATTGTATATACTACTTCTCGGGGCAATTTGATTTTGAGGATTGTAATATATATTATACCATCTTGGGTGCAGTTCCCGTTTTAGAATTTCAAACAAATCTAGCAAGATGCTCAGCATCACGACTCCATTATGTTCTCCGTTCACCAACTCTATAATTATATTCTTGTCGTAACATGGAGTACATGTTGGAATGTGTACACTGATGTTCCATACAGGGTTTGGATCATTTCTTATCACCTTGGTACTCTCCTCAAATCCGTTGTGCGTTACCTTTACATACGGTTCTAACGTATTCGAAAATAACATACTGCTCCCGATAAAATCCATGTCCTGTCCCCGGAAAATATTTACACTGAGGTCATAGTGCGTGATGTGTATATCTAGTCCTCTGTTTCCCCCGAACTCCACGTTATCTTCCCCTTCTTCTCCTCCTCCACCTCCTTCCCCAGCTGCGGTACCAGAATTATCACCTATTCCTAATCCTCCTGTATTTACTGCATTGACGGAGTCACCTATGTTCGTTTTCACACTGTCGTTAATGATTGGAATAGCATCCCCTGGACCATAGACCCCCACGGAAATGAGCAAAAAACCAACCTCGTCGAGGGGCAAATCTGGGTTCCTTAATCTCACCCAAATTCTATATAGCCAGTGCTGCGGTTTGGAGTACACATAATTTAGACCGAAGGAGCATTTTCCAATGAGGGCACTTTGTATTGTATACTTGTGCAACACACACACGTCTACACTGGTTCGCTGAAAAAGGTAATCAGTCAAATCCATGGAGAAGTTGAAGGATGTGTTGTATGCCACGTTCACTGCTTGGTTTTTCTTCGGTGTGCATTTGTTTTCATTGTTCACTGTGACCTGGACGTAGGGGTTGGGGATGATCTCCTTTTCGTTGGCGCTTTCGCGAAAGCTCAGGTCCTTCACTTCGTGTATATCCACCTTGATGTTGTACTGCGTCTTCTTTGCGAAGTTCATCTTGGAGCATCGTCGAGGAAAAAATTCTTTTGTATGCGCCGCGAGAAAGCTGGCGCTCAGCGTGGGGGCTGTCGCAGGAGTGACTATTCTACACGCGCTTGTCCCAAGCGTGATTGTCCACCTTTATTCGGGGACCTTCCTCCCCGGGGTGGCCCCCTCGTTTATGCCGGTTTTATTTGAAGGGTTGCTTACGTCTGCCTCAATGTTCTGCCCATTGTGTGTGTTCCTTCTTTGCTACTTTCTCGTTTTATTGCTTCGTTGCGCCTTTTTTTTTTTTTTTTTTTTTTTTTTTTCTGAACGTGCAGGCGAAAAAGACCCTTGGGAGGGATTTTTTTTTTTTTTTTTTAACAAAATAGCCAAGTTGTTCAGGCGAAAAAGGCAAATTATATGCAGCTGTTCAGAAATAACTGTTCAAAAAAAAAAAAAAAAAAAAAAAAAAAGAAATAAAAGCCATCATCGTGAAAAATGGCAAATATGCCCAATATGGTAGTTAAAAAAAAAAGAGAGACTCATGAGGGGGAAGATAACCAGTTGAGAAACTCCTCACACATCGCGGGGTCCCTACTGTGTAATTCGGGACCAAACGAAGGTATGCCTCGACATTTCCCAAAGGAGTCCCTCACTCCAACAGACGAAACCGTCTATGTCATTTGGGCATGCACATATTTGTTCACACGGGGGTTTGCATTTCCTAACGAAAAGTAAGTATACTTAGCAAATTTGCAGTTTTGCGTATAATGAAGAAGGGGGGTGGGAGGCGGATCAAATGTTCATGCGAACAGTTATGAGGTGCACAAAAATAGTGTGCAACCCTTTTTGTTTCTAGTAAAATAATTCAACAGGCAGTTGTGTGGAATATACATACTCTCCTAACGCTGAATAATGCGTTTGTATTTCCTGGGGACAGTTCGTACAAATACACTACACACACTATAAAAACATCTACCGGTGGAGCGTATTTATGCGTGCACCTTCTGATGAATTGAGCCCATCGGAAAATTTCTCCCCCTTTTTATATGCCCCATGTGGGAACTTTTTTTTTTTTTTTTTCTACCCTTCCCTCCCCTCATTTAACATCGCACAAGAGTGAAAAGTGTTGCTAGTCCCTTCTTGGAAGAAGCCTTTTATGGGGATTGACGATGTTTAGGGCCAAGGTGTACGTGAACCGAAGGAGGAGCAAGTAAAAAATGGAGGAAGGAAAAGACGGAAGAAAGAAAATCTTGTTTGTCACTGTAGGATCGTACAAATTCGATGATCTAATAAAAGAAATCGACACGGAGGATTTCCACAGCTTCCTCCTACGTGCAGGTTTCGCCAAAATGAGCATGCAGATCGGGGAGGGTACCTACGAACCAAAGTTGATTTACAGATATAGCAACAATAACAAGGAATTCCTGCATCGAGTGAAATTCTTTCGATACAAAAAGGATTTAGTAAAGCATTTTGAAAAGGCCGACCTCATTTTAAGTCATGCCGGCGCAGGTAGCACCGTCCAAGGGTTGCGCATGAAGAAGAAAATGCTAATAGTAGTAAACGACAAATTAATGGATAACCACCA
The DNA here is from genome assembly GCF_000006355.2 of Plasmodium knowlesi strain H. NCBI lineage: Eukaryota > Apicomplexa > Aconoidasida > Haemosporida > Plasmodiidae > Plasmodium > Plasmodium knowlesi. Next base: position 563,797 of record NC_011902.2, on the reverse strand, counting down.
GTTGGAGTTTGCAAGATTTTTACGTTCGATGAACTACTTAGAGGTGTGCGAATGCTTGGGGGATTTGCGGGAGGGGGTATTGCGGTGTCTGCAGACGCCCGCGTTCGTCCCCTTCCCCGCCCCGCGGTCAGAGCCCTTCCTGCGGGACCTGCGCGCGGTGATGGACGAAGTGGCGTAGCCAGACATAGCACAGTGCCACGGTGCCCAACACACAGTCGCTTGGATGTTTCACAAAAAATTACGCATCTATGGGTATTAAAAAAAAAAAAAAAAAAAAAAAAAAAGTAATGCGATAACGATGCAATGACTCAACGGAGCAATGAGATTGCCCTGTGTTTCCGCGACACACAACCTCACACAGGGAGAGCGACTTGCAAAATTGCTACACATCAGGAAAACGACGTGAAAAAAAATGAATTGGTCACATTAGAAGAGGGACGAAAATTAGGATAATCAAAAAAACGCAACAGGGGATGCAAACCATGTAAAAGCTTTGGGAAAAAAAAAAAAAAAAAAAAAAAAAAATGATCCACATGAAAAACACATAAATGGTCACATGGTATAATTAGGCATGAAATGGGTGCGTAGTATCGCACGGGCAGAAAAAACACATCTTGAAAAAAAAAAAAAAACAATGAAGGCTTTCCGAAATTGCAAAAGTTGACACCGCATGTCACACCTCGATATTGTCGTCCCTCGCTGGAGGTGGTAGTTGGAGCATGTCACACGGACCTGTGTGCCCGTGTCCGTAGTCGCTCTCTTCGGCAAGTGCTTGTATGAGAGGAACCCCAACATGAGTAAATAGCCCACTGGAAATTTTTCCTTTCCCTTTTGGATCTTGATGGGGATTTTTTGCACCTTACATACATGGACCACTTCTTCGCCTTCCAGATGTAGGTCTTCTCACAAAAAACTCGAATGAAGATTTCACAAAAAATAGTTACATTTCGCAAATCCGCTGTAGTGTTGATCGCGTTGATCACGTCTACCGCACTCCTAGTAGGATTCCCGCTTAAAAAAATCCTCGTCCTCACGCCTGGACGCGGCCTCCTCCTCGGCTGCAGCTTTTTGCGCGACTTTCAAAATGACCGACTCGAAAAGTTGGTTCACGTCGAATTCCTTGGAATCGCTCATATCCTTTTTTGTCTTTGATAATCGAAGCATAATTTTGCCAAGTAGTTTTAACGCCTTGGCTCTTTGCAACCTTGTTTCTATGGAGACCCCTTCGTCCCGCAGAACCTTTTCTGCCACCTTCCTGACGGTGGATTCAATATCCCACAGAACAACCTTAAGTACATTTTTTATAATGATGGCAAAGGCTTCATTGTTCTTCTTCTCAAGGTAAGCTTCTCGATCCATATCTTTCTTCTGACATGTCTTTCGCTTCGAGGTGTCATCATCATGAGTCTGCTGCGATTGCGGAATGCCATCGTCCACCAACTCCGTACTGCTTCTACTTGGCTGGGTTATCCCCTCCGCCCCCTCCATATCCTCCTTTTTCTGTTTCTTCTTTTCCTTCCGCTTCTCCCCAAAAAAATCGCTAAACTTGTCTGCGACTTTATGCGTGAAATTCCCCCCGGCGGTTTTACCACCCAAATGATCTGCACCGGAATAACCTTCACTAGAATAGCCTGCACTGGCGTTGTCCCTCACGTTACCACTTCCATTGTCCTGTATTTTTTCCTTTTGCAACTTATTTTCCTCGCAGTTGACTTTCCCCCCCGAGATGACTTTGGCTTCTTCGCCCAAATCAGCTCCTTCAAGACTATCGTTCATTTCGTTGTAAGCAACCATCTTCTGCATGGTGAAGAAGGTGCTAATGAGAGAGGTAGCTAACCCAAAGTTGTTTTGAACAGACCGTTTCTGGGCTTGTATATTAGGCAAAGTAGCTCCCATTCCCCATAGAGTAGTCACCTCAGCAATAAATGATGAGGCACTATTACGATAGTTCCATCCAATAGATTCCAAAATAGAGCTGGAAAAAGAAGAATCCAACAAATCAGAAATTTCTTTTTCCATTCTCTCTACCCACTTTGTATCTCCATCAACATATGGTTGTAACCTTTTCCTTAAAAGTAGAGCCAACTCAATTTCCCTCTTGGATTGCTCCACCTCCATTTCTGAAAACATCTTGCCTCCTTGTGTTTGAATATCTTCAATTGTACTGTTACATTCGAATGCTAATTTTATGAAAAATGCTACACGTAACGTACCAACATAGTCGGATAGTTCATCTGAGCTATACAGCATCATGAATAATAACGATGGGTCGATAACCACCATATCCTTTGTTGCATTCAGTCCATATTTATTATAATCTGCTCTCCTTTCCGAATCACTTAAAACCTGATATGCTTCATTGATCTTTTGGAACTTCACCTTAGCTTCCGGATCATCTCCTTTTTTATCTGGATGCCACTTGAGGGCTAACTTATAATAACTCGATTTTATTTCACTGAAGGTAGCAGTGGGCTTAACATTTAGGATATCGTAATATGTTGTGTCTACACATATGGGGTTTCCTTCAGGCGATTCACTGTTAAATACCCCTTTCCCATCTAAACCTATGCCTATTTTGCTTGATTTTTTTGAGGAAGAGTTTTTCGAAGAAGAATCTCCATCCTTCTGTAGAACTTTCTTTGCCTCCTCATCGAGGCAATACCCTGTCTTATATTCGTTGCAGAATGTTCGATTTTCTAGGTTGGAGAAGAGGTTGCCTAAACCTAGGGTGCTGAAGAATCCGCCGATGCTTTCTCCGCTACTACTACGGGAAGCTCCAATAGGGGTGGCTCCAATAGGGGAAGCTCCACTAGGGACTGACCCACCAGAGGAAAAAGCCTCCTGAGCACTCCCACAAGGATGAGCACATGATCCAACACCGATTGGATTGTTAGCACTACCCATTTCCTCCTTCCGATCTCCCTTCTTCTCCTTAAGTTTTTCTCTTTTCACCCTACTTTCCCTATCACTTCCGGGCTCCCTACTCCCACTGCTACTGCTATGGTCCCTATATCCATTATCCATCCTTCCACTCCTGCTTCTCTCATCGGATCTATCCTTTCTGCTGTACTTGAATTTATACTTATGTCGACTTTTATCATGAGGGTTCCCTCCGATACTTGTGCTATTCTTTCCTCCATCCCTAATCCTGGGGTCTAGGTTATCTTCAAAAAATGACGAAGCGCTGGAATTGTTCGCTGTGGCAGCCGCAGCCGCCAGGTTCGTTGACATGTTCGTATCCACATTGTGTGTTCCTACATTTCCTGTGGCGATGTGGTTACCGGGGGAGGTGAACCAGTTACCGTAGTCCCCGAAGAAGCCCCCCCAGTTTGACATGGCTTACTCTGTAGAGGGCTCTGCTACGTGTGGGTGTAATTCAGGCGGGGGCACTGGAACGCTTCAACCGCTCAGATGTGCATGTATTTGTGTGTAATACACATCTATGTATAATGAGGAGCTACTCATCCACCGGAGGAAATTTTTTCCAATGCTCTTTGTTACGAATGAACGATGTTGTGTCCGTCAGCTGAGACCGGCTGTTCCACATTCCCTTTTGGGGGGCAGGAAAAAGAAAACGGAGCAATCAGTGATGAAAGCAATCAACGATGGAAAAAAGAAGAAGAAAAAAAAAAAAGCAATAATGTAACAGGTGTTGTGTATGTGCGGTAGTGGGAAGAGATGACTTCAAAATGAAAGCACCATTAAATCATTTGTAAAAAAAAAAAAAAAAAAAAAAAAAAAAAAAGGGGAAAGGGTGCGTCGTCAAAAAAATGTATTATATAAAGAGGGGCATGGAAAAAATTCAAAGCGGGACATGAACAAGTTAAAAATAAACATAAAAAAAAAAAAAGATATAAACTTCCTACGTAGAAGAAGCATGCAAACACAGAAACAATTTGTTTTCTTACTTAATGTGGAGCTAATTATCAACATCGCCGGTCGTTTTGGTACCATCAACGGGTAAGCCAATCAAAGGAAAAAAAAAAAAAAAAAAAAAAAAAAAAAAAAAAAAAAAACACCAGCACGAGCAAAAGAGTAAGAGAAGAGCAGTACGGGGATCGAAAAAAAAAAAAAAAAAAAAAAAAATTGCATAAAAGCAAGAAAAGGAGAAAAGCATGAAAACACACAAATCAAATCATGAAGGAAAAAATGGAAACAGAGAATTCGCAACAAAAATATGGTCGGCAAAAAAAAAAAATGAAATTCCAAGAGAGGAAAGACGGCCACTGACACATGGATAACGGCCATGTGGTGGGAAAGGCTACCCATCATCTGCGCGCAAAAATAAAATAAAAAAAAAAAAAAAAAAAAAAAAAAAAAGTACCACAGATATTTTTATTTGTCAAAAATCAAAATCACAACATAGTGAAGCGGCAAAGTGGAAAACACCACAGATATATATTTCGAAAAATGATATTATTGGTTACACAAATAGGCAAATTATGTTCGACTGTCCGCCAAACGTTGTGACATAAAAAAAAAAAAAAAAAATGGAACAGAGTATACTGAAACCAATGGACTGTGTGTATATAAAGAGGGGGAAATTGTGCATTTTTTTTTTTTTTTTTTTTTTTTTTCAGTAAAAGGGAAGAAACGCATTTAAGACTATCATCCGAATCAACCTTTTCTCCCTGATCTGTTGCTCCCAAAACCTTACACATCTTAACCTGCCAGATGATTGACTACCTTGTTTAGTTGTTACTATATTCGTGTGAGGTCCACACACCCATTTGGTTCGTTCCCGTTGTTCCACTTATATCGCCAAAATATTAAAGTTCTTAAAAATTCATGGCTGTAGGAGAGTGTGTGTGGGGAAATCCCCATGAAGAGAGGTTTGCTCCTTCACCAGAGCGTGGAGCTACACAAATGACAGCTGGATCAAATGGTAGTAGTGTGTGTCCATCTCCTATGTTTATCCACCAGGGGGATGAGTGCATACCGATGCGACATTCTTGCCTTTGGTATATACACGTGGAGTTGCGCGAAATCGTTCACTGTGATTGGGGGGGGTAGTAGGAGAAACAAGGGGGGCGGATGGGAAGATCCCCCAAATGGGATACCTCCCCAATTGCGACCTCCCATCAAATGAATAGCGTGTGTGAAAAAAAAAAAAAAAAAAAAAAAAAAAAAAAAAAAAAAAACACAAACAAACGGGAGCGATTAACGTCGTCACGGTGAAAGGTATAGGAACAGACTACTGGATGTGGAGTCCCCGTTCCTCACCCCGCCGTGGACAAGCTCCTCGATTTCAAAATACGGTTTCGTATTTTTCTTGTAAGCGAGTCGATTGTGATATCGTTGGCATTTGGGACATCACTCTTTTTCTCCATTTGCATCCCCCCTATTGGTACTACCTTCGCTGAGTTGTTGTCTTTTATAATGGCCTGCTCACTATTCAGCCTAACAACACTTGGTTCAGAAGAATCCACTTTCTTACATTCCAACCGTGTGTATGTGGACGATTCCCCCATCCCTGAGTAGCCCCCATGTCTCTGTGTGTTCCACTGCTTGTTGTCTCTCCTTCTTTCTAACGTGTCTGCTTCAGAATGTTCTCCATTATCCATGTGATGGAAGTAGCCACCATCGCTGTGTTCAGCGATGTGTTCTAGAGTCTTTCCCTCCTTTAATCCGATAAAAGAATTCATGCCTTTGGATATACTACTCTGATTGCTTCTCTTGCTAGAAGATGCACCATAGTGTTTTTTTTGGTACGAGGGCATGCCCCCTTTTTGTACTTCTTCTTCCTGCCTAACTGGATTATACTTTTCAGTAAGTTGTTTTTTCTCCCAGGCAACAGATTCTTCCTTAACGTGCTTACTTTCCTTTGGTGCATATATATTCCCACCAAGGGGGGAGTTGTCCTCATCGAGCTGGGCAAACGAACAACACGACGTGGATGAGCGGAACGTTCCGATAGAAACGTCATTCCCACCACTGTGTAATGTGTTAAATAGCAATTCCCTAATCTTTGCGTAATTCCTATGTAGCAATATCAACTTCTTGTGGTAGTTCTGCGCCTGCATCTTCCAATGGAAGCACTCCTTCGTTAATCTGTCCACATCCTTCTGGAGATTCAGAATCATTCTTTCCTTTTCCTTTTCTTCCTCCTTATTTATATGAACCAACTCACACACCAGTTTCTTAAGTGCTTCATGTTTGTCTTTTCCCTTTCTGTACGTTAGGACATGCGTTCCGTTTTCGTGGTCTCTTACATCGTCCATCTGTACGATCACCATCGTGGGATTGGTTCCAACGCTGTTCCTTATAGGGTTGCTTATCGTGTTTCCGTTAGAAGGTGCCTCCTCCACCACCAATGTGCCCTTTCCCATCGACGTATCCTTTGATGAATCCCTTTTGCTCGTCCTGGGATAAGATTCACCTGACAATGGACTCCTCCCATTGCGTTTTCCACTTCCTTCTTCTTTTTTTCCGTACTCCTTGTGGGTTATTCTTTTAAAAGGGTAATCCCTGTTTTCGGTCTTTACGTAAAGCACTTGTTTTCTTTTGCTTTTTATTTTTTTGCACTGGCTTGCCATGATAAGGGTGGAGCTCGTCAGCTGAAAAGAGGAGGGGGGGGGGAAACCGATATCCGATTTGCGTATTATTGGTGTGGCAATGGTGTTGACGTGCTGTACAGATGGTGTGGTCTCAGTTCGACAGTGCACAGGTGGAGATCAACTCTCCATGTACGCACGCTCTTCTGGCATTGCCTCGGGTTAAAGCAAAAGATGAGGCACACGCCACAAGTCTTCTTAATATAATTGAAGAGAACTTTGCATAAAACACTTTGCCTCTTGTCGGATTCGTCCAAATTTCCCATCTGTAAAGGAGGCAGAGTTTAAGCATGGGTAGCAGGTATGCATATAGACATGGGTACAGAGAAGGGAATAGATATGGGTAGATCGCCTTACCTGCATCTTTCGAAGCATCTTGTTGAGGGAGGTGAGAGATGAATTCAGAAATTTCGTCGAAGTTTTTTCCTTGTTGTTTTGGCTCCCTTCCGTGTTGAACTCCTCCCTTTCGCAACCCACCAAATCTACGAAGGTGAGGACACCGTAGTAGTCTCGGGTGGTCTCCACGCCATCGTGATGGGTGAAGTCAGAGGTGTTCACGAAAAGGTGGATGATGGCATGTGAACGACTCGACCTGATGAGGGAAAGGGGGGTATCCGTCCAATGATATCCTAATCCAAAGTACTCAATCTGTACATTAGGTGGGTACAGCGGTGGTATACCCACCTGCGGTTCTGCGAGGTGGCCTCTACGTTACGCATCAGACAAGCTGTGTCGATGATTTTCTTTGCCATTTCAAAACTTGAGATGTTAACCACCTTGTAGGAATGCCTTATGGTTTTCAAATAATAATCCTGTGTATAGAACTGAGTGTTCCTGTCGTTTACATTTGTCAAGAGGTCAATCAACTTGTCTCCAACAACTTCATATAAGCTCACGTATATAGTTTTCTTTCGGTGGTCATTGCACTTTACTGTGTACAGGTGATGTAGGAAGTAGTGTACTATCCCTAATTCTTGATTCGATCCGAAGAGAGTATAAGTTTTCCCACTCCCTGTCTGTCCATATGCAATGACTGTTTCTTTAAATCCTCTGCATACGTTCTGGACAATTGTGTGTCCACCTATTTCTAGAAAAACCTTTTCATTATCATCGTCTCCGTCAAATACTATGTCAAAATTATACTGCTCAATTTCGAAATCCTTGTCAAAGTAGAGAATTGTTTTATCCTTTGGATCTGCGTGTAATGTTGGTCTTTCGTTCTCTTCCAATTTTTTTATTCGTACAACGACGCTTTCTAGTTTGTGTGTACGTGCATCCTCTGGGCGTGTCCGTTCATAACTATGTACGACCTTTTCCCGTTCGCCTCCTACATGGTTGTGCATGTACATACACGTACATGCATGTGTGTGTGTCCATGTGGGGAGAGGATGTAGGTTAGACGGGGGGTAGGTTAACCTTACGGTGTGCAATTAGTAATAGTTATACATGCACCGCTATCTTTTCTCATTTCCCCCATCTGGGTTGTGGTAGTTTGGGGGGACCCCCTCTCCTGGCCCTCTCCTGGCCATCTCCCTTGGCCCACTTCCTTGGCCCTCTCCTAGCCCTCTCCACTAAGGAGATGCATATTGGTAATATTTCAGTTAAGTCATTTTATTATTTTATTTTTTTTTTTTTTGATCTATCCAGTTTATGTCGACCACGAGGCCGAAATTTCGATGCATAAGGAGAAAACAGAACGGGCAGGTGCAGTTGCACATGACGGGTTCATGTGCGTTTTGTCTCATTCTATACTCCCATGTTCATTTTTTATTTTCCGTTTGATTATTTTTATTTTTATTTTTATTTTTATTTTATTTTTTTTTTTCCCTCCACTTCTCACTTTGCGCTATCTTCGACAAGGCCCCCGATTCACTGTAGGCCCTCTTGTGCATTTCCGTTGCGGGGGTGGGGTGGGGGCGTGTATACTTCTGGGCAAACGGGCCGCTCATTTATCTTCCGGGCATGGTAGCGGTGCCGGACATGGGGAGATCTCATCAGGTAGGTGATCAGTGGGCGCTTTACACTTAGGTGAATGTTGCTCTGGTGACCGCCCCTTAATTGTCGCTTTTTCCATCGCTAAACCGGCGAAACGGCAAAAAAGGAACGACTCACGGGTACCCAAATGAGCACTATACAAATGATGAAGAGCGCAGCGGCACGGTGAAGAATCTCCAACGGGATATTTTTTTTTTTTTTCTCCCCATTTGCTAACTCTATGTACATTTTACATGTGGATCCACTTGGGGTGAGCATAGTACCAAGGGGAGATTTTTTTTTTTTTTTTTTTTTTTTTTTTTTTTTTTTGCGAGGTCATCGGGACGTGGAAGTGGAGTTTCCTCTCTCCTACTTTGTCCGCATCGCCTGCATCTTCCGTATCGCGGAGGGGAATCCTTCATGTGGGAGCTTGGCCAAGGCATCATAGAGACCGCTTCGCCCGTGGAGAAAAAGAAGGTACCTTTTTTCCCTCGGTGAAGCTTACAGAGCAACTGTCAGCTGGAAACCCTCGGCGCACACGACACGCATTTGCGTGAGCTTCTTCATGCCAAGAGGAAGGTTTTCTCTCCTTTGGAAGTTTTACAATTTTAGGAAACGAAAGGTTCTCGTCCATTAGGGAAGACGCACAGGGGAACATCGTAAAATCTAAAAGAGGAAAAAGTTAAAAGTTAGAGAGGAGGCTTCCTGCCAATGGTTAAGCAATAGAAATATGGGGGGCTATGAAGTGGAGGGGGTAGAGGACTCGTCGGTGAATGGCTCCAGGGTTGGTGGAGAAGCCCCCCTAGAGGTGGGCGAGGTGACAATCACTTCTGGAATCACCGGGGGTAGCAAGAATGAGGAGCAGAATGTCCAACGGGGAGAGATTCCCCAACATGTTCCTTTATTGGCCACCCCCTCAATGGATGAAGAAGACAAGTATGAATTTTTGAGCTACTCAAATTACTTCTTTCTAGAGGAACAGAATTACGTGAACACATACTTCGAAGTGAAAAACGTTTTAAAAAACACCAACCCAACCTTAGAAAGCTTCTTCAGCTATATCTCTCTGTTGTCTCATGTGGTCTACTTCGATCAAGTGGAAGAAAAAAAATTATTAACGTCGACTGATGTAGAAAACATTAAACATATTTTACTGAAAAATGAACAGAGTAATATTACTAGTTATACAGTTGCCTACAGTTGTATTCTTCTCCTTCTCGACGTGATAAAGTTGAGTCCACACTCGGGCATAAAAAACTATGTCTATTGTCAGCTAGCCAAAAATTCAAAAAAAATTGAAGATCTCTTTTTCCCCATTTATTCCTTCCAAAAGGGAAAACATATGGATCATTCCTATGTGGTTCGAAAAAATGAAGCCATCTTCATAAGTGATTTTGTAACCCTAAACGTTATTAACCTCCTCAATGGGGAAGACCAATTAAGCAGAACTTATGGATTCAAACTTTGTTTCCTCTTTTGCCAACACTTGAGTGGATGTAATCATCTGGTACACATGGTTTTGAGAGTAATTTTTAAAAGAATAAATTTTGATGAATTCAATTTGGCTCTGCGTGTCCTCACCCGGTGGACTCCTTTTCTCTCGCATGATGTTCTCTACCACGTGGTGAGAGGCCTCTACCACAGTGCGATGGGACGATCCACTGGACGGGAAATTCCCACACCGGGTAAGCACATCATTGGGGAATCTTCCACGGAGAAGGGAACCATACCTGTGCCTACCATTGGAGAAGATCGCCCAGGTAGTGGAACCCAGATACAGACAGGGGAATGTAGCGAGGAGAATATTTGGGAACCCCATCTTGGGGGGAAGATCCGCCAAAGGGATATGGGGGGATCCCCTCCAAATGGATTAACCGATACGAATGTGGACCAAGCCAAAAAACAAAATCACACACAAAGGGGAAAGCAATCTCGTAGGGAACACAAAAAAGGGCCCATCCTGGACAATCCATTCACGTTCACCATAATTATGTACCTATCAAAAATTGCGAACAGAATGAACCACATGGTGCCATACGTAAGTTACTTTCTTTTTAGAAAGTTTTGGAAAATGATAAACAATATGTTCCATGAAGAGGAACATCTCTGCACCAGTGAAGAGGTGGCCATAACTATTCTGCGTGCGTACTTCCACAGTACAACTGTGTTGAGCCATCAAAATGAGTTCCTCAAAATTTTGCAAATTATTTGCATTAAATTTCTGTTGATGGTACCCCAAACAGAGCTCATGAAGAGGAGACAACTAACATATTTAGCTCTCAAAAGTTTGCTCTTTTTGATTAAAAAAAATAGCATTCATATATTCCCATTTGTGGATGACATGTCAGGGAAAATAAACACATTCAACCAACGGATGAACAACTTTCACTTTGCCTATTTCTTCTTCGTGTCCACTGTCCGAGAATACGAATTGATAGAATGGCTAAATCGTCTTCCCCTCTGTCGTGGCGACAGCCCTGCCCTTTTCATGTTTGTGAAAATTGTGTATCAATTTTTTAAAGCGTCGAGTGGGAAAAATTACCTGACCCGTTCAGGCAAAAGGGGGGATAATTACCTGACCCGTTCAGACAAAAAGGAGGGTAATTACCTGACCCGTTCAGACAAAAAGGAGGGTAATTACCTGACCCGTTCAGACAAAAAGGAGGGTAATTATCATCCCCGCACGAGAAAAAAAGGGGGACCCATTTCACCACACCTTGCTAATCATTGCAAAGAAGAAAACACAAGTGAAGGCGCCACAACCTATACCCATGCGAACCCTGTCCAAATAAACTACTTACCCATTTTGAGTCGAACGCACCGCGACCCGTTTATTCAGAACTTTGTGTGTACCATGAGGGATAATCTCCCCGTAGAGATGATCCAGCGGAAGAGCTACCCCGAAGGAGACCATAAATATACACTCGATTCTGCAAAGGGGGTAGGGGAAAATCTGGCGCCAGGAACTGCACGAGACCTGCTGCCCATTTTTCCCGATAAGGAAATTCCCTCCCAACGCGAGCAAAAAAAAAGATCGAACTGCGAAAACGATAACATGGATGAGGAACACAAGGGGCAATTTTGTTTTACAATAACGTTGAGCGATAGTGCCGAAAGTGTCGACAGCGACGATATCGGTGTACGTGGCGTACGTGACGGAAGCGACGCCGAGGAAGAACACTTCGCACAGGAGAACATGTCCAATTTGGCAAATCTGGAGGAGAACAATAGAAAGCGAAGGGTGGACCTCTTCTTTGGGAAGTTTGTCCAGTTGGCGAAGGAGAACGAACAATCCAGTGACATTAATGTGAAAAATTTGGACATAACACTGAGGATAAGGGGAAAGGGAGGGCGCGCGGGGAAGGAACAGGAACAATCGAATAAGCAAGAGAAGGAGAAACACCTGAAGGAGGATCTCGAGGCAGCATGGGAGATCCACTCATCCAAAGAGCACACTGACCAAGAGGAAGGGAAAGCAGTGAAAAGGATCCATTCCAGAAAAGAAAGTAATGCCCCATCCAAGAGGGAAGATGGATCATTACTGAACAGTAGGAAGACCACCACACCTTATACTGAAGACCAAGCCGAGGAGAACTCAGGAGAAAGCTCACTAAGCGATGCCATTAGCGAAATAAGTAACGATAAAAACAGTCCACTCAAGCAGAACACAATTAAGGATTTATTGTATGAACAAGTTAAAACAGACAAACGAGAGAAACTTGGAAAAGAAAAAATTTTCCTGTACTGCTACAAGTGGCTAATGAAAAATAAAATAAGTCTCCACAGCTTTATGTGCGAGGATAAAATAAAATACTTCACTTCGGAAGAGTCATTTTTTTTCCAGTTTAAGAATGCATTTTTAAAAAAAAAAAAAAAAAATATATATAATCGACATTACGACCGCAGAGGAGTTAACAGGGCACATGATTTCGGTCCAGTTCATCACGATAGTGAGGGATTATCATCGGGAGAAAACATTCCAGATGATTCCACTCTTTACAAAATTATGTTTATAAGATTGTTGTTATTCCTGTGCAGATATAGCGCTGACAGTGTATCGACCAAACTGTGCATTTTAAAAACGCTCACTATTCTTAGCAAGTATATTGTGTGCGATGAGGACGTGCGGGATTTTCTCAATCTGTTTAATTCTTTCTTCCAGTTTTTTCTTCACAACAACGGGGATTCCAATGTAGATACCCCCATGGAGGGTGTCGAGAAAAGTGCAGCGATTGGAGAAACATATCACACAAGTAAGAATGTCTACGGCATAGGTAGAGGTGCCCACATGGAGGACAAGTCCAATTTTACCAACAGAGGAAGAAGTAAATACTACACGCATATTGAAACTCATCTGAACCATGCTGACAGGCTACATGCGATTAGGGGGATAGGAGGAAACATTACATCATCAGATATGGAAACCCGCGACGAGACAAATTTTGATCTCTTCCTAAACGATCTGCTAAAGCACAGATTGAACGATCGACCTGGGGAGAGCAACAACTCCTCTCCCTATCAGCAAAGTGCTGCCTTCAAAAGTGCTATGCAGACGTGCCTGCTCAGCGTAGCCACCAACTTAGGAAATTGCACAAATGAACACCTCCTGAACTGCCTTTTCCAGTCATTTTGTAGCAACGAGTTTGTTCCATTCTTCCATCTCCTCTTCACACTCCGTGCGGAAAAAATGGTGCACATTTTGAAGGACCCCTTTTTTTATTTGCTCATAGATGGTCAGGACACCGAAGAGGATTATTCCTCCCGTGGAAAAGCAAACGACGAATATGGCGTATCGTCTAGCCAATTAACAGAAGAGGAGAAAAAAACAAAAAAAAATACTTCCCCCGATATACCCGTTAGCCGTGTTAAGGGTGATAGCCGCGCTTATTTTCTTAAGAGAAGTAAATTTTTTCAAACCTTCAACATTTGTCAGCGTGAGAATGACCATCCAGCTAGCTATCACAACGTGAGACACCTCTTTCAATTATCCCTTGTCAGTTACGGGAAGGGAGAAGAAGTATCGACGGTCCTACGAAAGAAGGTTTACGTTTTCCTCAGTATCTTAAATCATATTTTTCCGTTTAAGGAGAAAGCCACACCATTTTGGCATGCAGTCAGGGGGACAAGCCAAAAAAAAAAAAAAAAAAAAAAAAAAAATATATGTACAGGTCAGGTAAATTTGGTAGGTAATGTAAACCAAGTGTGGGGGAAGGAAAAAGTAACAGCACGGGGGTACTCTGGAGATGGAAGTAACAGAAACAGTAGCAACGGTAGTGCCGATGGTATCAGCGATAGCAACGATATCAACGATAGCCACGATAGCGACGATAGCGACGATAGCAACCGTAGTAGTGACACCCCCCCATCCACGTGCGCCTCATCAGACGGCCAACTCAGCTCAACGGAGCGGGACAACCCGTCCGACTGCAGCTCCGTTTCGTCTATGTCGAACAAGTCCCTGCGAAGGAAAGTGCATAATATGTACATAAAGTTACAACACCAAGAAAAAGTAACATCGGAAGAAAATGTTCAAGTAGCCAATTTAAAAAAAAATGAAAGTTCCCTTTTTTACCTGTACAGGTCAGGTAAATATTGTATGTGTGCAGGATTTTACAAACATGGCTATGCTATCTTTGGAAAGTTGTTTGTCTTGGCAAGCAGTGGAGATGTGAAGCTGTGGTTGAAAGCTTTATTAAATTACTGTAACTTCTTTTTTCGAAAGAGGAACAAGTCGTATGGGGATTGGAAAACTTTTTTAAGTCCGATAAAATATTTATTGATCTCTGAGCAGTGCATTAAGGAGTTACGCATTTTTCAGCAAAATTTTTTTCTTTATGGCTTTTTTGTGAAGATACAAATGAACATGTACCGAGCTGTAGAAGATGTTCTAACTCTAGTCGGTGATATTCGGGATGAAATAAATTTCACGCTCAGTTATTTTGTGTGCAACATAGAAAGGATTATGACCGCTCTGGTGGAGACTACACTGGGAATCCTAACCCTTGGCGGTATAAAGCATTTGTTCGCGGGGTTGTCCAAAAGGGTCCTATTTCTTTATGTGGTCTTCTTGAAATCCACGTTCGTGTTGTGCTCCTTCTTGCGGCACAAGGTGATCCCCTTTTTGTTCCTCAGTCCGTCCTCCGTGGTTAAAGCACCTTCCGTGGATAGCCATACAGATACTATCGGAAGTAGTAGTGGTGAGAGCAGTGATGAAAGGAACGGTAATGAGAGCTTCGAATGGAGGGGCCAACGAAGCGGGGGACACCAAGCCGTCTTCAACATAGGCAATTGCACTTTACACGACCTGGTGCATTTTTACTTAAACAAGAGGAAGGTAAAAAGGATGAGAAACAACATTTTTGCAAAAGAGGTGAGAGAGACACAGGGGAAGAATTTTCCAGATGTCTTTGACTACATAATGACCCAATGGAAAGTGGCGGCATCCAAATTTTTTTTTTATGAACATGTTCAGAAAATAAAGGATCTTTATCATCAGTTCTTTAGAGACGGCATGGTGAATAAAAAAAAAGTTTTGGCCTTCATCAAGGTGTATTTGGAGGTTGTCTTCCGGATGGATTTGCCAACTCCTCCTCGTATATTATCATCAGTGGCAGTCCCCTATGTTACCAGTTCGACCTACGTGTACAGATCGGTGAGTATAAGTGACATGGTGGCCTACACAGTTGGTTTCCCCATTCTCCCCGCGCGTATAGTGAAGCTTCATTTCTAATTGTCTACCTACCTCCTATATCCGCAGATCAAAGGAAAGGCATCCTGTGAAGTGGAGTCCCTCAAGTGTGTGGGTCAATTGGTCTCCCGCAAGGTAACATACAAGACGCGATATAGGGGGAAAAAGGAAGGCACCTTTTTCTGCTGGCTCATATCACCCTATGTTTATGGTGTTTCACGTTTTCCCTTCCTTTTTCCTTCCCCTCCCTCTTAAGGCGGCCCCTGTGCGAGATTTCCACTCATGTAACGTGAAGCTGATTTTAAAAAATAAAATCATCAGGGAGGTCAATGTGAGAAGCCAAGGGATGAACATCACCTACACAGCCCACATTAAAATGGGCGAAGATGAGTGGAAGCATTTCTCCATTTTTTTAACCCCTCTGGATAGGAAAAAAAGATTGCTTGGTCAGGCAAAAGCTACTGTTTTTTATTTTAAATATGTTTGACACGTTGCTGAATTTTTTGTAACAACATGGTGACCGTCCTTGTGACCGTCCTTGTGACACTTTGTGCGATTGCTTTTGGAGGATCATTCAAATTGGATACAACACATGTACTTCTACAATTGCATTACTTGTTTTCTTTCCTTTTGTCCCTCTCCCCTTGTGGGGATCCACTGTTCGTATGTCTTCCCAACGTCACCCTTCACACACAGAGTATATTTTTTTTTTTCACTCACTTTGTGCGTACCCCATTTTTGCAAAAAAAAGTGTATGACCCGTGCAGGCAAATTGGTAGTAAATGCACACGTGTGCTACATTTGTGTTGTTTGTGTTCCTCCACCTGTCACTGTGTGCATGTCGTACACACACATACAACAACGTTCAAACCTACCCAACATGGCGTTCTGTTTTTGTAATTAAGAAACTTGCGTCACGGTGAAGAGGTTTTATCTTAGCATCGCGATATGGGGACCTCACATGCGAAATATCTCCATATAAAGAATTAATAAAGAAGAAAAAGGTGGAAGGCGCAGTGGAGATGTGATGACTTAACCAAATAGTGAGACCTGATCATCCAGGAATGACACACCGCACACTTGGTAACGAACGAAACAACGCGGGGGAGTTAAGGCATATACAGGGCATCACCTCCTCTTCGTTCCGTTCGTCCCCAGTGTACGGTGTGTCATAACTCCCGGGGATATTACTGTTTAACGTGGCAGGCTTTTAACGTCGTCGGTGGAACCTCGCGGGGAAAACCCTTCCTCCAACTTAATCCCCATTGACGCACACACAGCTGGAAAAAAGATTTATTCTTCCGTCGGCGTAAAAAAAAAAAAAAAAAAAAAAAAAAAAAAAAAAAATCCGAAAGAGGAATGCCATAATTTTGACCCAGGGAGACAAGCAAATATTGTTATGATAGTTCCACCATACATAAGGACACGAAGGAGATTGCTATTGAGGGAGGGAAGAGGAAGGTTTATTCATCGGAGCTGTGTCCCAAGTAACGAGCATGCGAGAGGTAGTCATTACTTTTCCGTTATTTACTTTAATCACCAAGAGGAAGTATCCTCCCCCCTTTAGTTATTCATCCTCCCCAGGGGAAAATTGCGGAGGCACAAAAAAATTTGCTAATCCATCAAAGTGAGTTCTCTCCGAAGGGAAAAGTACCATTCGTGTGGACTAACACAGAAGTGCGTTTCCTCCATGTTCATCTTGCATGTGGATTTGTCTATAACTGCTTCAACCTCTGTTTAAGCAAAAAGGGATGCTCCGACTTGGTGGACAACTAGATGGTAGAGGACGAGGGGGTGACCGGCTTGCGCGGCGTCTGTGGCACAAAGCGCGTGAATGCCGCGCGCCCTGGCGGTAATAGCGAAGACGACGAGGAGAGAAGAAATATCTCCCTGACCAAAGATGACACCACCCACTCGCAGGAAGACGAAGGAGGAGGAGGTGCAGGAGGAGGAAAAGAAGAAGGAGAAGGAGAGTTTCCTCCGTTGGGCACCTCAAAAGGGACCATCCAGATGTCCATTCGGGGGATCAAAGTGGACAGGTTGAACTTGAACTTGAGCTCGTTTAGACGGAAGAAGGAAGAAGAAAAAAAAAAAGAAAAAAAAGAAAAACAGGATGAAGATGGCGGAGATGATTGCGATGATGAACACGGCGATGATCCCCCAAGTGGCACCCCCATGTCGGACAAGGAAGATGTTCTGACCGCGAGCAGCTCCACTTGCACGGAGCTCTTGGATGGTCGATTATTGCTAAGTGGATATGAATTCGCATCGAACGATGAAGAAATGAGAAAAAAATATATCACCCACATTGTTAACATGGGAGGGGAGGAATGCCCAAATAAATTTGAAGGCTCTCATTCCTACAGAACCTACTACGTGAAGGATGACTTGCGACAAGATATTTTTTACACTCTGCTAGATGCCGCTCACTATATCGAAGAAATACTAAGTAGTAATGAAGGAAATAAAATTCTTGTGCATTGTAAAAAAGGAGTTTCCAGATCTGTCATCGTAATTATATTTTTTCTCATGACCCACTTGGAGTTATCTTTTGCAGATGCATTCGACTTGGTGAAGAGGCAACGCCCTCTGTCTAACCCTAACTTGAGTTTCGTTTCACAGTTATTGCGTCTCTTTGTGTTGCGCAAGCGCCTTCGGAGTTTTGGCAAGGAACCAACCGACCTCGTCGGTAGCACGGAGGTAGCAACTCTGGAGGAATCTCCCCAATATATTCACCCCACAGAGGAAGTTACATTCATTTTCCGAATCTCTGCAACGGGTAAGGAACTCACATTGACCAACATGAATAGTTTCTCCACAGATTTAGACACCTGCACAGACACGGAGACTACAAAACCCATACAGATAGATGAACGCTTTAACTACGTGTTGACAAGGCACTTCCGTGCATTCTACTTGTTGGTGCTTGATCCTACCTTCGAAGATGTGTGCACTCCCCTCTTTGAGCGTTTTGCGAAAATATGTAAATCCTTTTTTCATGGTGACCTTGCCGATTCAACCGACTTGACCCAAACGATTGTTCGCTCCCATGTCGGCAACTTCATGCAACGACTTCAATTGGACACACAACTTTTTAGTCGCCTTCCCTGTAATGACGAGGCATATCTGAAGCTACGGGAGGTTCTACAGCTACAGGGGGGAGGGGGGGCAACCACTAGATAATTTAATCATCTCCTCCTCACTGCGTTAATTTGTTTTTATTTACTTTCTTTTTTTTCTTTTTTTTTTTTTTTTTTTTTGTTCCACTCATATGTTTACATAACGTGAAACGCACATGTAAATTAGATCCTTACCACGGTGAGGGATGGTGGGAAAAATTAACTAACCAAAATAATGAACATGCTCTTGTCCACTCCCTCCTGAACTCCTTGCAAATTAGATAGACCCTTCAACATCCGCACCAGACGTGGCGCACCGAAAAAAATGGTTGGAAAAAAAAACAATTTTTTTCACATGTCAGTAGGGGAGAGGGTGTAAACCGATCACAAGTTGGATGTAACCATGGCAACAACAAAAAAAATATATATATATAAAAATAATAAAAAAATATATATAAAAAAAATAATAAAAAAAAAAATAAATAAAGCATAGGAAGTGCGCACAAGCTGTGTGCATATCGCGTGTAAGCAGCCTGTAAGCAGCCTGTACGCAGCCTGTACGCAGCCTGTACGCAGCCTGTACGCAGCCTGTACGCACGAGCGGATAGTTGAAATGAAAAGAATATGCTCTCGGTAGTGGAAGGGGTGGCAACGATAAAGAGGACCGCGTTATACTATGTGTGACTCTTCACATGGCTCCTCCCCACCCTTAGTCACTTTCAGAGAGCACCTTCTTAATGTTGAAGGGGCGGAAAGGAATTCCGTCACCCTTGTAGAATTTGTTCTGGAATTCCACCCATTGCAGTCGCAAGGAGTGCAAGAAGCACTCAAGAGTGTCCATGCACAGGATGACTGCGATGGTAAGGATAGAGAAGAGCTGAGAAAACACAATGAGGTTAATAAGTACCGACATAAAGCTATCCTTTCTTAGCGAATTCAAAATGGTCTGCTCAAAAAAGACAAAGGACAACTGCTGATGCGCTAGAGACAGGGCCCACAGACGCAAATACGAAGCGGTGTTACTGATTAAACCTAGAATGAATTCTATCGTTTCGATGAGTTGTTCTATCCATATTTCCGAGATGTTCTCTTCATGGTGAGCCTCTCCAATGGATCCCGCTCCAAAGGATTCTACCATGCCTTCCTGATCTTCGGGGGCGGTCGGGCTAAGGAGGTGGGCTTCCATCTCATCATCTGTCGGTTTATTGCGCCTTCTGGGGGAGAGGTAGTCGTCTTCACGATTATTGTTGGTACCACCAAAGGTCATATTGGGGCTTCGTTTATGTAGGGATGGAGAGCTGGAAGTACCGTTGCCAGGATTTGCGCTGTTCACACCGTTACCCACGCCTACCAAGTGGTTAAACGTGTGTGTCATTTCCTTCTCCTCGTGGTGGGAGTAGCTTCCTCCCCTAGATGATATACTTCCTCTGCTCTTCTTTTCCTTCATAATGTGGTACGTTCTAATGGCAGGCTTACACACAAACATGAGGGGGATGCATAGAACAAATATAGCAATGAGGAAAGCCTGCACCAATCCTTGATGAGCATAAAACTGGTTATCCGGTGTTAAGTCCTTCATCAAGTACATATTTATAACGGTGTTGATGATACCCTGCTTCTTGTACCCACCGTAACCTATAGGAGTTACCCACTTGTAAATAATTAAAAAAACTAGGTAGCCAATAATAGATAACATCATCATCAGCTGAGGCAGAAATTCAAAAAAAAAATCCATTTTCCTTCGATAATGTAATGCATTCAATCCTTTCATCAATACACCAAATGTCATATGTAGAAATCCAATAATAATTGAAAATTTCATTTTAAAGGAATTAATGTATGTCAATTCATTTTCTGCTCCTAGCCACTTTGCATCAAAACCAAAAATGTAAGGATCTGCATCTTCCATCTGTCCACTAGCTTCATTCATAACTTGCCTCCTCTTGTAATAAGTAACGGAATCGACTTGTCTATCCACTTCAAACATCGAAGTGAATAAATTTAACGGCATAGAGAAAAAATCATTGTAAAGTACCCCTGCGTAAATAGCAAAGAACCCCATCAACAGTAACATGTACCTTCCATCCAGTAACATACTCACCATTTCATTTTTACTCTTGTTCTTTATACGATTGTTAATGAGAATTAGGAAGAGAGCAAACAGGAAGATACAAACTCCATGTCCTACATCCCCATACATAATGCCAAAGAGAAAAGGAAAAGTGATAATCGTAGAAATGGCTGGATTAATTTCTCCATAACGAGGGATTCCATATGTATCTACCATCGATTGATAGGACTTGGTAAATTTATTCGTCTTAATATAAGTCGGAGGTGATATATTTGGAGTAAGTACCTTATCAGACAACAACAAGGCTGATACTAAATCGTTGGATGACTTGGTAATCAGCATGTGCCTAATTTTTTCCTCATCGTTTGCACTAAACCAACAATCACACCTCAACGTTATATCACTTCCTTCGAAGCAGTTCAAACTATTATATATGTATCTCTCCTTCTTACAAAACAACTTCCATTCCTCTATCAAACTATTCTTATTCGGCTCAACCACATTAATCAGAACAAATATTTCATTTATGAAGTATTCCTCATATGCCTTCAATGCCTTCTGCTTATCTGTAATTATTTCCTTTAGCTCCTTCAACCTTTGCCTTGCTTGCTCATATGTTTTCGGCCAATCGTATGTCTTTACATCGTATGCCTTACATATTTTTAATATTTTCTGATATATGTTACTTTGCGATGATCCTTGGCAGTATACAACGAAGACACTCTTGGGCTCATTCTTCTTCTCTTTCTCATTGTTCATGTCGTTACCTCCATCCGTAACATCATCATCGCTTCCGTTGTTCATGCAGGTGGTTGCTCCACCACCACCCACACCCTCATCCATGTCATTCACTCCATCCATTACTCCACCACTGGAAGAATCTCCACTCTCATCAATACTTTGGAAGTAGGTATATGTGTTTCCTCTTAAGGCCCTAAAAATGGTTCGGCTGAAACTTTCCTGATCCTTCGTTTTGATTACACCAGATATATTCGTGAACATCATCATGCTTATTCCATCCTTCATCATGTTCGTTTGTAGAGATATACTTTCGTCATTCACCTCATCGTAGGGTAGAGTACTTTCCGGAAGCCTTTTACTAACATTCCCATTTTTCGTTGCACCTGGATTCAACTGATTCATGGCGGTCAGTATTACGTGTTTCTCCTCTATAGCGTTGTTCCTCTCGTCCACAAGTTCCTTGTTGTTGTTGCAGAAACGAACAAACTGTACATGAAGACGGTTTAGTGATTCTTCCACCTGATCCAATTCATACACATTGTCGTGTTCCAAAAATGAATCAATCTTACTTTTTTTTATTTTTACATTTGGCAATTTCCTAATATTTTCTTCCAGAAAGCGAAGAATCCTCTCCATGTCATCTATCCTCTGGATGTACTTTTTGTATTGCCTCTTCATCGTCTTCTCGTTCATGTCGATGAACTGTATGTCGACGTTCTTACCAAGACAGTCCAGGTATTCCCTCGCTCGATCTGAAGGCAGGACCAGTGTCCCGTGCTTCATCGTCTGAGGGGGTAACGAACGAGCATATGTGGATAAGCGACACATGTGGATAAGCGATACATGTGAAGAAGCGATACATGTGAAGAAGCGATACATGTAAATAAGCGATACATGTGAAGAAGCGATACATGTACATGTGCATGCGTGTAATGTGTGCATTTCTATTGCGAAGCACTCCCGCGGCAGCTGCCCCTTCGGTCTGGCTGCCTGCTTACCTCCGATCTGAATATTCCCATGGGTACAAATCTCAAAAGGCAACGGGTGGGGGGGCTTCATGCGGCGTGACCTCAACCATATATAGCTGCGTCACGTAGAACAGAGGATGTTCTTTCGGGGGAGAGAGGGGTCTGTGTCCTCCACAGTGAGTGATTGGACGCAGCGAAAATAAAGGCAACGTGTAAGATGGAGGTAAGGCGCAGTGAAGTGGAACGATCTTTGGGGTGATTGCGCACTTACTACTCCAAAGGGGTTGATTCAGCATGCACGTGACAACCTCTACACGTTTCGCATGCGCCCTTATTTACTCAACAAATGCCAACGCGATGGAATATCGAAACATGCGCAAAAAGGCTTCACTCCAATTTTCTGCACATATGTTTCATGCCATTCTGTTTCTCCCAATTTTGCGTTTCACTCAGCTGGCGTTTTTTTTTTTTTTTTTTTTTTTTTTTTTCTGTTCCTCCCCTTTTCTCAATTTTCGTGTTTTAATTTGTTTTCCTTGTGTTGTGACTTCCTGGGTGATTTGGCGACAAATTGACAATCATTTGTCGCTTACGCTTACTCTTACACTTGCTCTGGGCAATTTGGCTGGATTTTTTTTTTTTTTTTTTTTTCTCTCCGCTTTTTCCATCGAAGGAACCACTTTCCTCAGAATAAAATTAACGCAAAACGCACAAACCACACAAACACGCACGGGCATATATTTTTTCCTTTTTTTTTTTTTTTTTTTTTTTTTTTTTGCGGCCCCGCATGTACGTACGCACGTGTACGCGCGTTTGTGCCGACCTGCGCATCCCCACCTGCGTGCTACAAAACAACCATGTAGTGATGCATACATATGCGAGGAAGTTTGCCGCGACTTTAGCGCAAGTTCATCGCAAGTTCATCACAAGTTCATCGCAAGTTCATCACAAATTCATCGCAACTTCATCACAAATTCATCACAAATTCATCGCAACTTCATCACAAATTCATCACAAGTTCATCACAAGTTCATCGAAAGTTTCATCGCTCATTTCGCTCAGCCGCGCTCTTCCCCCCTGTGCACATGCACTTCTCCACGCCGGGTGAATTTGTGTAGCTCGCGCCGCAGTGGTGTATAGGTATATATACCAACGCAGATACACAAGTTTGCCTTTACGTGAAATTCTCATGTGTATACTCTTTTCCCCCAGGAGGGGAAAAGCTTTGCCATTTTCTTACCTGACCTGTTCAGGTAAAAAGGGGGAAAAAAAAAAGAAAAAAAAAAAAAAAAAAAAAAAAAAGAAGCGAAAAAGGGAGGAAGGAAATTATTTAGCTAGCTCAACTTTGTTCAAAACAAAAAGAGGTTCCCACTCCAGTGAAAATCATATGAATGTTTTTTCCTGCCCCTTCGTCTGTTATGATGATTTCACACCATATATCAAGCGAGTAGGGATTTCCCCATCCCTCATACGCCCTGTCTCTCCCCATTCGCAAAATTACACTCAGCGCACCCTCTTCCTCCCTTTGTATGACCCTGTTCAGGTAATTTTTCCCTGACCTTTTATGCGAATGTATGGCCAATTGGTCGATCTGTATTTGAGACAGTTAATACGCAGCGGCACAAATGTTTTTTTTTTTTTTTTTGGTCTCACGCGGCTTTCTACACCACGTCGCACATGGAAAACAAAGAATAGAGAGTGGTGGGGGTGTCCCCCACATAGATGCCCCTGCATAAAAATCCTACATGATTTCTGTTTAAAAGGAGCAAACAAAAAAAAAGAAAAAAAAAAAAAATGTAACCATCAATGGGCAACTGCCCTACACAGCTGGATGGCAAAACGACCAACTTCGTGTAATATAAAAAATACTAAAAAAAAAAAAAAAAAAAACATAACCCATTTGTGTGTAGGGTGATCCAACCGTGTGAAATGATAACGAAGAGAAACCTATGTTGCCTTGAAGGGCACAACGAGGGATGAGACTTATCCATTTGTTTTCTAAAAAAAAAAAAAAAAGACCCACGAATGTACCTCCCCAGAGATGTAGGCGGGTCATCCAAACGAGCACTTGTAAAGTGGCACTAACTGTTTACGTATCCTCGTCTTGAAGAAGCTCTCCTCGTCATACTACACATAGTTGTGCAAACTATAAATGTGTGCGAAGTTCACTTAAGCGTTATAAACACCCTTCGTATAAGGAAGACTGTGCCACTACAGTTCCTTAAACTGCGACATGTCAATCTTATCTGGGAAGAAGCGAACGTTTTCGGTCTGTTTGTTCAGGAGCTGATTAAAGACGGGGTTCATTTTTTTACAGGTGCTTAGTAGCAGTTCGAGGTGCGGGATGTACTGCTTCATTTTTTCGTTTGTCTCTGCATAGTCCAGTGCGTCTAGCAAGTAGAGCTCAAACTCTTCCAACTGGTCTATGGTCCTAATGGAAGACTTGATTATGGACTGCCTATCTTCACTGATATCTAGGGTAGTCGAGAGGAAAACTATCCGAGTGAAATCAAATGTGCCCTTGACCTGAAGCTTCTGTTGTGCCACGATACGGTCCTTGAGCATCCTTAGGATTTTCTCCGTAATGCTCATTTGGTCCGTTCCACCAAGTTCCCCATGTTTGCTCTCTTCATGGGGATGGTGGTTAACTCCGTCCAACCTCTTCACCCCGTGAACTCGGTCAACCTGGTCAGCTTGGTCAACCTGCTGAATCTGGTCAACCTGATCAACGGCGGTGCGCACCAACTTGGTGTGCGCCTCCATCACCTTGTCATCGATAAACGTAAGCACATAAACGTCAATGAGCCTCTTCCTAAACATTTCGGTAATGATCTGGTCGATATTTTCCCCCTTGAGGATACAAGCAATCATATATTCAACCTTCTCCTTTGCCTTCTTCTTTCTTTGGCTTATAATATATGGGTTCAAAAACTCCTGAACCTTTATCAACTTTTTCAGCTTCTCTGTTTCGTTCTCCTTCTTGTACAGATGGATTTTGTGGTTTATAATTTCTTCGTATACGTCGTTTTGGCTTAAGGGTTGAATGTATTTCTGGATGTGCTCATACTGGAGTTGATTCATTTTTTCAATTTCCTCGATCATTTTTTGCTTTTTATCTACCTCTATGAAGAGGTCTCTGTCGTGAAGAAAATTTCCCGTGACTTTGTCCACACTCCTTTCGAATGAATTCAGGACATTTTTTTGGGGGGAGAGTTTTTCCCTTTTTCCTGACCTTACCGGGGGGCGCAGAAAACACCCTGGTCGCTTTGTCTCACAGTTGGTGCAAACAATTCCTGTGTTGTGTTTGCCCCATACAGTGCGTCTGCCTGTTAGTCCGCGTTTTGCCTGCACTTGGCGCTTCCCCACTTGGAGGGCATCCCCCCACACGGTGCACAGCATCAGCAACAACAGAACTGCCACCCCAACTACGCTACCCCAACTACACCACCCCGCGCGTTTCCACTTCTTCCGGTTTGGCATTTCGTCTGGGGACTCATTTAAAATAAGCAAAAAAGAGAAAAAAAAAAAAAAAAAAAAAAAAAAAAAGAAATTCAAGTAGGTCCCCAATATTTTTCCATTTGCAGCTACGCACAGAGTGGGTAAACTTCCATGGTGATGCAATTTTCCTACGAAGAAAGTGTTTTTGCACTTCGTTTCTCTTTTTTTTTTTTTTTTTTTTTTTTTTTTTCTCGTTACCCCTTTAGGTAGTCAAAATGGTTGCTACTCAGCGGCATATTGCCTTATGATCCCATCTGGTGCTTTCCCGTTTATAACTCCCCCCCTCCCCTGATTGCGCGCCAGCCTGCCTGGATCATTTTACTCCACAGGGAAAAAAACCAGTTAAGTTGTTGCCCCTGTCAGAGGCGTCGGTTTTTTGTTTTCCCTGAGGAGTTCCTTTTATAATTCTTTTAATAATTAGTTCCTTTGCTCGATCTGTTGTGTGTTTTTCTTTTTTTGGACCACTTCACCCTGGACCAAGTGCCCACCCATGGGAATGCCCATACTCCTCAAAAAGTGAGTGCAAGGCAGGGGTACCTCGCCTGAACCTCTACATACTACTATCGGTAGATAAGTAGATATATGCGCACTTGCTTATGTGTACACGTGGAGCTCCCTACTCTACCTGTGCCCATTTTATGCTAAACCATCTCTACCCACTCACTCCGCAGTGGAGAACCGTATGCAGAACGTGAAGCTGGTGAAGCCCGTGGTGGTTGGCACCTACGCCTTCTTACTCTCCCAACAGGTATATTCACATGGAGGAAGTTTTTCCCAGGCCCATATCATCTACACCGCAATGTTTGAACCGCATCGTTTGAACAGCATCGTTTGAATCGCAACGTTTTAGCCGTACCGCTTGACCACTTGCCACCGTCCATGTAACCCCCCTCCCATCACAGGAGAAAAGAAAGTTTGGAAATATGACCCACAAATGGACCTGCCTCTTGCGTTGCCCCAATTATTCGGATCTTTCCCTCTTCATTCAGAAAGTCGTTTTTGAGTTGGACCCCTCCTTCATTTACCCCAAGCGAGGTTGGTTGCCTTGGACACGTCAACTCCTCCGGTTGGGCACTCTGCTTGGATAAACGCTTCACCCCATTGGAAACACCGCCTTCCTCCCCTTTCCGTACCAGTTTACACGCAGCCCCCTTACGAAGTGAACGAAATAGGATGGGGTGAATTCTACCTCACGGTGAAAATTTATTTCGCTGATGTTTCTGTGTCGCCAGTGAGCATTGTACACTTTGTGAAGGTATAGAGTGCATTCGTTAAACATTCAGACTTGTTGGCAGACACATTCATGTATGGCCATTAATAAGTTATGTTATGTTATGTGTAGCATACTGTCGGCAGTTTGTTCATCAGTTCCCATTAGTATTTCTTTTTCTTTTTTCTATGTGTAATTTTTTTTTTTTTTTTTTTTTTTTTTTTTTTCGTCTTAGCTAAACACGGATACGGAATCGACGTGCCCCCCTTGCGTGGTTAACGAGGTTAGTTCCACCGGGAAGGACACAGGATGCCGCGCGGTGTCACGCGTAGCTTTCCCTCGTAGGCATCTATTTCTGCGCAGCAGATGCTTACTAAAGAGACGCTTACTTCACCGATGCCCCCCGCAGACGTACGAAGAAATCATCTTCCGAAATCCCACGGTCAACCTGTACAACAAAATAATTCAGAGCAACAATACCAAGACAGCCCCCCACAAGTTCCACGAACACTGTACGTTACATGGTGCAAATATGCGGGGCGCGCCTGTTCGCCATTTCGTGCACTACTAGCATGACAACCTATTAAATAGCTAATTGTTTTCCATCCCCGTAGTCCTCAAGTACGACTTCCAGGAGGAAACCTACACGAGGAAGTACCTCCAGTTCCAGTCGAAAGTGCAGGAGGAGATATGCGACCTCATGACCGAGGCGACGGAGCTATCCAAGGACGTAATGCGAAAGAGACGCGCCACAACGAGCGTCACAGCAAGCATCATAGAGAATCTCCCCCTCACATACATACACACATACACACATACATAAATACATACATACATACGTATATATACATAAATACATACATGTGCATGCTGGTGATAAGGTTCCTGCACGTGTATTCATCTACACGTGTGTTTTCCCCTTCCCTCCATTCACAGATAAATGAAGCACAACAAAAATATTTCACACGTAAGAGGCTATCAACCTCCCCTCTATACACACCACCAGTTCTTGTGGCATCAGTAAAGTAGACTTTCACATCCAATAATTTCACCTGAAAAAATTTATACTCTCCCCTTGTCCCCCTCCTCTTAGTGAAAGCCGAAATGGGTGTTAGCAGTGACGACAACTGAGCCAACAGGATGGCGTCCAAATTATCTCTCTCCTTTGAGGAAATATCATTGCAATTGCATTTTAAAAATACTTCTCCCTTCATTCGAAACGGTCATGTCTACGTGATGTCGTTCTCGACAACCATCTTCTGGTGAGTCGCTCTACGCTCACGCGGAAAGAACAACATTACTTTGGATTGGCGTCCCCTCTATGGGACTTCAATTTCCTTTTTTTTTTTTTTTTTTTTTTTCGTTTTAGCTATTTGCACACATATTATGTTCTTTGATCGAGTATTGAGCTAGCTATTTTTTTTTTTTTTTTTTTTTTTTTTTTTTTTTTTTTTTTTCCATTTGATGCTCTGCACTGTGCAGGTAAAATGTGCTTTACTGCGCGTAACCTTCTCTTCGCTCTTCCAAATTCGCAAAAGCGCTCTCGTTTTTTTGTACACGGTTGTTTTCATCATCCGCGTTGTTTCCATCATGGAGCTGCACGTGATTCTGCAGGAAGAGTCCTTTCAACAAATGGACGTCCTCCTCTCCATGGGATAAATTTAGGAACACTTGCGGGGCCACCAGGTTGTTCACCTTCTGGACGATCTTCCGCTGGTCATTCATGCAGGGATTTTCACTGCACTTTTGAGAAAAGGTGAGAATTTTTTTCTTCTCATGGCAGTTTGCCTTTATCTGGCTGAGAGCGCTTTCTAGAGGCAGTGAGCTAGGTTGCAGCTCCACCCCTGTCTGTTGTAAAATTTCTTCATAAACTCCGTTATGGATATCTTCCGCATGGGTATATTCCCTTCGTACAGAATCTGGGTTGTTTAATTTTCCATTCAAGCGATGTGTCTTTCGGTTCCCCAAGAGGAATGGGTAAAACATGGCCTTTTGAAAAGTAGTTATATTTTTACCTTGCCTGTTCATGTAAAAATCTTCATCACTTTCGTACCTTTTAAAATTTTTTTTTTTCTTCTTCTCTTTCGTTTCGATGTGGTTACTTATCATAAGGCAGGTATCCGACACGTAGTTGAAATTGACTCGATTGGGACGAAATACGTGGTAATATTTTCCACATTTCTTTTTCCATTTTCCCCCCTTCACTGTAATCGGCCCTGAATGAATCAGCAAGGGAGTCAGGGCCTCCCTAAGGGGATACTGATAATGCTTAAACAGGAAGAGGAAGAAATAAAAGACCTTGAGCACTAGGTAGCTATCCGAATTGCAAAAAAAAAGGAAACAGTAGTTGGATCTGCACCACTTACTGCCCTTTTCCTGCTCGTCCCCTTCTGGAAGTGGCATTGAGCGAAAGGAAAGGAAGCGCATCCGTATTCTTCTCTTAAAGAGGAAGAAAATAATAAGGTTGGACTTGTCCTGTACGATGCTTATCGACTTAAAGACATTTACATCATCGTTGGGGAGATAAAACTGGCAGGAGACTTCTTTTTTCACAATTTTGAATCTGCTCACAAATTTCTTCACACGCACTTTGAGCCCGACATCGTGGAGTGGGCCATCTGGTTCCTTCTTCACATGGCTACCCCCCCCTTCGATGTGTATACCGTCGGCGAAGAACCCCTTGATGTTCAGGGTGAGGACCTTCTGCCTCGGGGCGCGCGTTAAGCGACACGCTTGAACGGGAACTTTCTGCTCTACTACATGGATTCCTAATTGGGTTTCAACGCAACTGGCGGAGTGCTCACCCAGGGTGTTTTCTTCCCTCATGGCTTCTTCCTCCCCTTCTCCCTTAACGAGTATATCGTAAGAATTGCGCCAAGGGGCACCATTCGGGGAATCTCCCCCCACAAATTTGTTAGTTTCCTCGACTAATTCGTTACCCTCCTCGACTAATTCGTTAGCCTCCTCTACTAATTCGTTAGTATCCTCTACTAATTCGTTAGTATCCTCCACTAGTTCGTTACTCCCCTCCACTAATTGGTTCGCCCCCTGTGAGAACTCCTGCTCCCTACGGAGGTAGCAGAAGTCGTGCACAGGGAGTCGCAGCTGATACTTGAAGTAGTACAGGTAGGCGTAGTCCGAATAGTTACAAAGGCTTATACACAGCCCCCTGTTCCCATAGCGTCCACACCTCCCCGACCGATGAATATAGGTTTCCTTGTTCTGTGGTATATCAAGGTTAATGACCAGATCACACACAATGTTGTCGATACCTCTGCTCATGACATCACTACAAACAACAACCTTCACCTCATTTCTCTTGAGTCTATGAAAAACATTCATCCTTTCTTGGTGATCAACCTTGGAACTCGTGTAGTAGCAAGACACCTCATGCTTCTTTAGCACCTTGCTCACTTGCACCCCCTCATACGTGTTGTTAATAAAGAGAAAGCATTGATGAAATTTTATTTCCTTTACTACCTTTAGAATTACCTTCATTTTGTATTTGAGTTCCTCATGCTTATTCATACCTTCGTTGTTCACTGTGATGAAGCAGTGCCTAACGTTTCGCAAGATGGGTGATCCCAGAATGTCGCCAGAGCGCTTCTCCCCATCACTTCCCTCAGCCACATTGTAGACACTACCCTCTACACCCGCCGCATGGTCAATGAACTGATTTACCATGGTATTGGACTGTTTCCTTCCGACAGCCCCTTTCTCATGAATGATGACTGAGGTGCATGTCTGCACGAATTCAAACTCCCTCTTTGGCTTAACACACATGACAACATTTCGCTTTTCCTTTACAATTTTTTTTAATATGTACCGAATGGAACTGTCGTCTTGGAAGACACTCTGTGCTCGTATCATTTCTTCGATGGAGTTCATCCCCTTGGATTTGTTTCTCCTAATTTTTTTTTTTTTTTTTTTTTTTTTTTTCACTTTTGTATGTATGCGGTTGTTTTGCGAGATACCGGGTGGAGAGTTCACTTCATCGCCGTTGTGATATTCTTCGAGCGAAGCCTCTTCTCCCTCCACCCCATGGTCACTCGGATCGTTCATCTGTGGTAGTGTATCCTTGTCCAGTGTGTGTGTTACCTTCATTTCTTGTTGCATTTCCTCCGGCGAAATACATCCTACATAGGATTCAAGGAAATCCCCCTTAGGAAGATCTCTCTCCCTGTTCCCAGCCAATATATTATCAATGCTTTTCACGCAAAAACCCTTCCACTTAGAAACATAGCCCACATCATGTTGGTGAACCATCTTTAGAAAGCTAGTAATTGTTGATTCAAGAAAGGTAGAGCTGTAACAGAGAACTTGAACTTTGGGACTTACGACCTGACTGAGGATGAACTTTATCTGTTCTTGAAATTGTTCATCCAGGAGGGCATCCACCTCATCTAATATTAACTGTTTTATCAGAACATTTGCTATCCTGGTAAGTGGCACTTGGGTAGAGCATCCTTTCCTTTCTGTTTGTCCCAGCTCCACATGAAGTCGCTTCAAAATACTTAACACATGTTTCAACCTTCCAGGGGTAGATATTATTACGTGGGGAAGGCACGAAAATATCATACGCACATTTTCTACTACATCGGTCCCTCCATACAGTACCATGGGTTTCACTTCGAAGGGGGATTGCTTCTCAACCTCCTTGCCACTGTTTTCTCCATAACGATGATGACTTAATAATGAGTTGTGGAAGGAGGAACTGCTAACATTTTCATGTACCCGTGCGAGTTGCTCATTTTCTCCATTAATAAATATACCCTGATGGGAAATCTCCTTTATGTTATCACAGAGCTGTACGCAGAGCTCACGGGTAGGTACAAGGATTATGGAGTGAAGGAAGAGACACAATGATGGGTCTGTCTCGTTCAGTGGCAATTCGGACAAGTTCCTTTCTGGCTCCTTGAGGTGACCCCCCTTGAGATATTTCCTCTTCACCTTTTCCACTATTTTACTCGCCACGATGATACATATGGACATGCTTTTTCCCGTGCCGTTTTTCGCTTGTACAATTAGGTTCTTCTTCTGTAGAGCCTTCTTAATGGACAGTCGCTGTATAGTTGACGGATGGGAAATCTCCATCCGTCCTAAGGCCTGAATTACCTCCTGAGGTATATCCAATTCTTCTAGCGAACATTCTTCATTTTTCTCCTCCTTTGGGGTATCGACCAACAGGTCATTCAGGTGACCAATTGGTACTGTCCAGGGGTTCATTCTTCGTACAGGAGTCGTCGCACGGGAGAAGAAACAAACTGTCAAATTGGAAAAATGGGGGAGAGGTAACACCCTTGCTCTGTTGTTGTCCTTCTAACCAGGCACATGCTCTGGTTGATTTATACAGCTGCATCAAGCAGGCTTACACTGCACCACCTTTTGTGTTGTTTTTTCTCCTCTGGAAGATTCACCCCTCTGTCAATTCGCTTTCGTGGTTAGTGAGAAGGTACGCCAGTTTTTCTGTTTCTCTGCGCTTCTCCACTTTCTGCTACCCTACATGGTTGTACACCTACTTCACTCTCTTGCATTATTTTCCTATCCTTTTGAGCCCGGGGGGGGGGATAGAAGAAAGAACCCGCCTTTTCGGTGCCCACCACGGAAAAGTGGGAAAGGAGAAAAAAAAAAAAAAAAAAAAAAAAAAAAAAAGAAGAGATCTTCCCTCAATAAGTAAGTAAAACATATCAGAAAATTCTGCAAATTCTGTCAAAGCGACTGACCAACAGGTTAAGTACATCTAAGTGAACTTCCTCTTCGCGTAGGCACCTCTCCTACGATGGGCTCCCGCACTGCACTTGAACAGTGGGGGGGTGGGAAGGCTGATGGTGCATACCGGAGCGAGCCTCCAAACAGTCGTCCATGGGAGAATGGAACCCCTCAACTTAACAAAATTACCCTTGTCCTTACGAAATGGAGGAGCTGAAACATGATAACACACTGCAATACGCCCTCGCTCGTGCCACAAACGAGTAGTCACTTTCCTTTCAGTTCAGCACACCAATCGACGTAGTGTACCATATGTCTATGATTTTTTTTTTTTTTTTTTTTTTTTTTTTTTTTTTTTTTTTTACTCTCCTGTATTGAGAGACCTTCCCAAAAAAATAAAAAGCCGAACCCGTCTGCACAAGCGGGAGCACCATCGCAGCAGAAACTTGACGCATGCACTTTGGCCAATCATCCGATAAATGCTACGCCATTTTTCTTTCTTTTTTTTTTTTTTTTTTTTTTTTTTTTTTGACTTTGGCCACTCGACATGTCAAAAATGCACACATCGCTCCATCAGCCGCGTTCTTAACCGTTCAGTTGAATCAGGGAAGAACTACCTTTACTTACATCACCGCAGGGTACGCCATATCGTATGACACCGTCACAACAAGGGAAACCCTTGGTATGGTGTACTTTCTGCGCGTTCCGTTTTTCAGATACCTCCGTAAATTGTGTATGCTCAGCCCTTTTACCTACCTTGCTGTTAATACACAGAAGAGACGCATCCTAAAGTAGTCCAGTGTAACTCCCCCACGTAGGAGAAGTACCGCCGAAGCAAGTTGCCCACTCTCTTTGGAGAGTTAACCTGTGAAGTGGATTAACAAGCTCAGCAGGGCGCGCCGAACGGAACCCCTCTTGCATCCTGCACTGGAAGGAGATACACGGGCAAAGGAGGGAAAAGCTTCGAACGCATCCAGCAGTCACCCCCCCCGTAGTCATAACAGAAGACATAACAGAAGTCATCACAAAAGTCATAACAAAAGTTATAAAAAAAGTCATCACAAAAGTCATAACAGAAGTAGTCACCCCCCGTAGTCATAACAGAAGTCATCACAACAATGAGCCAGGCACACCATGATAACAACCTATACGAACAGTCACTAAAAATTACGAAGAAGATAAAGGATAAAATTTCCAACCGAAAGGGATCCAAGGAGGATTTCAAGGAGGTCAAGGTGAAGACTGTGCCTTATAAATACCTGGTGCGTAATTATAAGACGATATGTTTGTGCGTGGGGTTTTGTATGAACACTTTCCTCTACTTTAGCTTCTGCTTTATTGTGAACAAGATCATTGACAATGTTGTTTTTGCTGGTCTCTCCAGAGTATCTCAATATGATTATGCCAACAGCTTGGTAGCGGGGTCCATCAAGGGGACCATTATCCTGTTTCTGTGGTTCCGGCACTGCTCCGGTGGGTACGACGGAGATCCTTTTTTTCACTTTTTCAAGAGCAGACTCAACCTGATAGGCAGGGGTAAGCGCTTGGGCCTCCAAGGAGGTGGTAATTAGGCGTGCGGCGTCGCCTCTCCTTGTTGTCGCACCCTAAATGAGCACTCCCCTAATTCATAATTTACCAATACATAATTTACCAATTCATAATTTACCAATTCATAATAAACAAATTTCTAATTCCCACTAGGCGAAGCGAAGGTTATATTCCTGTCCAATGTCTTGGGAACGCTGCTCTACCTCGGAGTGAAAAATTTCTTTGTAGTGGAAGAGCCTCTGTCACCCATCAGTGCCATCATCCTAGAGAGGATACAAAATGGGAAAGTCACTAAAGGCAGATCCATACTCACCTCATTTGTTTTCCCTCACGTACCCCCTGTCGTGAAGAATGCCATTGTTCAGCTCATCATACTAACATGCCCTCATGGTAGCAGCGGCAACAAATACTACAACAAAACCTTTTGGAGCAGCATGGACCTCTACTCCTCCATCGTGATGGATACGTATTTGAATGAAATGTTATGTTCCTTTCTCAATTATGTCTTACTCTATATTTATCTGTTCACCAAGGATAATCTACCTTACCAGTTGGAAATAAATCTTCTCTTAACACAAGTCGTTCTTCTCTTTTCCACCAGATGCGCAAATGTTGTGGGTGGTCCTTTTATGAGTCTCAGTTGGATATTGAATGAATCTCTTTCAAAGAGGTATCATTTTTTTTTTCTCCTTTTTTTAATTATTTTTCACTACTTGGGCTATAAGCTAGCTAGCCATTTTTTGGGACCACCAAAACTGTCCCTAGTAGATGCAGCCACTTATTACAAAAATGTCAAGCATGAGGTGCTTCAGAAAAATGTAGACAGTGCAACGGGGCGTGTAAATATCTCCCTCGTGGCAAATGACAGCGTTATGCTAAGTGAAGTCGAGGACACTTACTTGGGACGCTTCTTTCAGAGATGTTTCCAGTTGTACGGGATTGCCCCCTCAGCGAAGAAAACAGCCTAAAGAACGTAGAAGGGGTTGTGCGTCAACTTAGAGAAAGGGGATTCATCTCCCTGACTCTCATCCATCAGATTCCGCATATCATTTTGTTCATACCGCTTTGTTTGTACCGCTTTTTCCCATGCTACATTGTGTATATTTGACCGTTTGTTTGTATTCTTCGTCCAACCCCCTTTTTTTTTTTTTTTTTTTTTTTTTTTTTTTTTTTTTGCCTGGCTATTCATGCGATTTTGACGTCCCGTTCTACATCCCCTGAAGCTGCTATCCCATGTGAACAACACGGCGCACTGGGTCTGCACACTGGAGATAACAGCAGTAACAACAGTGGCAACCCCCAAATTATCACCCCGATTAAACCACCGAAAGGGGGATTACCTAATTGAGTGCCAAGTTGCAACATCACCCCATACCCGTACCATCCGATTGGGGAAGGCGTTGAAATAATAACACAAGAGGTGAAACGAACAACCAGAATATACATCGCAACTGAGTAGGGAGAGATGGGATGAATCGGTAAAGGGGTGTGCATTGTAAGTTGCACGTGTGTAAAACTTATATGGTAAAAAAGAAAAATTATGACCCGTTCATATTTTTTTTTTTTTTTTTTTTTCGAAATAGCTATTTTGTCTACATTTTGGCTAGCTCACATGATTTAATTGTTTTTTTTTTTTTTTTTTTTTTTTTTTCCGAAATAGCCATTTGGTCTACATTTTGGAGTGCCGCACAAATACTCACTTCATAGCTCGTGATGCTAATTCCCCGGGAGGTAGCCCTCTGTCTACCAATTAAGGAAGTTATTTTTCTGCATCATGACGGTGTCCTCTTTAGCCAATGTTATTCGGTCTTTCCCCTGTCCTGTTCACAACGCAACAGTGCAAACACACAAACTCTCATGCTAAATAACATAACAGAACTTTTGTTCTAGTGGTTCCATGAGGAGAAAAAATTTTCGTAGGTGCAGAAGCATATTACCTGCATAAGCACAGCGAGGTTGGTAAACTTTGCTTCCGCGTTTTGGCGTTTCCGTGTTGAGTAATATTTTTCCATTGAGAACATATACCCTACCCAGTAGCCCTGTGACGTGTGCTTCATCCGCACAGTCCAGTGACGGGCCCTTTCCCCATTGACATAACAGGGAGTGGATGATTTCCGTTTCATTCATGAGAGCAACGTTTCTAGGTGAAAAGTGGGTGAGGCCAAAACATGCCGTGGAGAGTGACCACGGGAAGGAGAAGAAGAGCCCTGGGTGGGCGAAGAGTAAATCAGAACGAAATGCAAAAAAAAAGAAAAAAAAAATTCACACCTTACATAAAAATGCTGTTATTCCTGTCATATAAAAATTTTTTTCTTTTATTTATTTTTTTCTTCCACCCTTTCATCTCTTCTTTGTTTTTTCCCTTTCTGTGTTTTTTTTTATTTTTTTATAATTTCGGAATTTCCTCGGCGCAAAAAGGGCAAGAATTATTGCTGTGTTTCCTTCACTCGCCTCCCCCGCGCTACCCTACCGTCGCCACGCATATAAATATGTTTTCGTCCTTGTACGAACGGTGCTTAGGTACGCATGTCCCTATATATAATATGCACTGATGTATTTATATATTAATTCACCCACATGTGCCCATATATGCGCAAATTATTCGGTGTTCTTTCCACTCCCCCTTTTTTTTTATTTTATTTTTTTTTTTCCTTTTTCCTGCGTTCCTACTTCCCGTGGCACGACTTGTTTTTTGCGCCTCTTTTCCACACGCTCAAAAAGAAAAATAGGGCGCGCCGTGCATTCACGCAGCCCCTGCCCCCATATACACGAGCATTGAATCCCCAAGAGAAGGGAGGAAACCTTTTCAAGGGTTCAAGTGCGAATTGGAACATTGCAAATACAACGAGAAAAAATGTAAAACAGAAAAAATGTAAAAGAGAAAAAATGCAAATGAGAAACACTGCAAAGAAGAAAAAATGCAAAAGAAAAAAAAAAAAAAATTAAGGCGAGAATATTCAAAGAATTAGGATGTTATTATAACCACCGCTTAAAATACCATTTGTCATTTGGTTTGGGTTCCCTTTTTTCTGTTGCTCGACTCGCAGAAGAAGGCGTACCACATTCCAGTTGGCGCGACTGCGGGTAGAAGCTCACGTGAATTTGCCATCGTGGCAACGCAAAACTGCGTAGCAACACGTATAGCCAATTTCAGTGTAGCGGCGTATCCCACGTGGCAACGCAAGCATATCAGCACCCATGTTGCAACGAGGAACAGCCCGTGTTTTTTTCACGAAGAATGATCACCACGCAGTGAGCGCTTCGCCCCCAGAAAAAACATGGCCACACAAACAAACATCACCCCTTCGCATCTGCCTTAACATCATCCATATAGTTATACCTCCATCCTAACACAAACACCACCACTATCACGACTACGAGGACCACCAACAACGTGTACCTCTGCGTTTTCATTCACTCATGGACGCACGACGCATGATTAAACCCTGAATCATCTCACACCACCATCGTAGTGCCCCCCCCTGTTTTTTTTTTTTTTTTTCTTTTTCTTTTTTTTTTTTTTGTTCCTTCTGAAAAAATGAAAAATAAGAACAAATATGACTATCTGCTGAAGTTGTTACTTGTTGGAGATTCCAGCGTAGGTAGGTTCTCTCGGATAGTGGCTGTGTCTCCAACATTCGGAAAGGCCTAAGCGCCTTTGCGAAAGGAGACTAGCTGAGTGTAAACCGGTTAACCCAGGCTGAGACGGTGCACTGGGTGGGAGAGCTGTGCATTATCTCTACGTTGCGCTGCCTCATGGAACTGCCTGATCGAAATATCGCTTCCGCTTCACCTCCCCCCCCCTCGCAGGCAAAAGCAGTATTCTGTGCCGATACTCCGACAATCAGTTTGAAGAGAAGGTCCTGTCCACCATAGGTAAAGGAACCATCTGAGGGACGAACATCCTTATCATATTTGCAGCCCACACTGGCAGAGAGTATATATGCCTCTCCGTTTGACATAGGGGTTCTTCTATGCAGACAGATTTTACTTCCCCTCCGTTGTATATTTCTCCCCCCCCCCTACAGGCATCGACTTCAAAGTGAAGTACCTGAAAATAGACAATAAGACCATTAAAGTTGGTATTTGGGACACAGCGGGACAGGAAAGATTCCGGACTTTAACCTCAGCCTATTATAGAAATGCCCACGCCATTATTCTGGTTTAGTAAGTGAAAAAAAAAAAAAACAGAGGGAGAGGTGTATGCCACTTGTCCTTTGACTTGCCCAACCGATCGCATCGCACCTATTAACCGATCCGACGTGTGTAACGTGCATATCGTGTGTGTCCACCTTTTAATGCATTGCCCCGCTTCCTTCCCCCCAAACCATCACCACCACCACAACCAACATACAACCAACCAATATACAATCAACCAACACAACCACACCACCACAGCGACTGCACCGTGAGGGAGTCATTTGAAAACTTGGATGTATGGATTCACGAAATAGATAAATACTCAACGAACAAGAATGCTATAAAGATGTTGGTTGCAAACAAGATAGACAAGGCTAACCACGAAGTTACAAAAGATGAAGGGAAAAACTTCGCCTTCGAAAATAATATGTTGTTTTGCGAGACCAGTGCCAAGAATGATATCAACATAACATACTGCTTTGAGGAGCTTATTCAGCAGATCTTAAACAACCCCTCTTTACTGGAACTCAGCGTTGTCACGAAAAATTTGAAGCTCAGCAAGAAGGAGGAGAATCGCTCCAACTGTGTTTGTTAGACATCAAGTGGGGGCAGTGGCAGGGGAGGACCGTTACGTGCCCACTCAATCCGTCCATACATATCACCATTCCTCTGTCCTTGTCTCCACACAAACATCACAAACACAGGTATCAACAGACAGACACATGTATACCACCCCTTGCGAGCATGGCTTTGTCTATGTGTAAATATTCACCTACACGTGTGTGCGTGAAAAAGTACCTCTGATTATAATCAGTCCCTCTCCTCTGGAGAGGCATCTCCTAATTTTTGTATGCTTCTGTCATCGATTCCCCTCTCTGTTGCCTCTTCTCTGTATGTGATTGCCCTTATGCAAACACGGACACAAGTACAGCACGCACGCACACACATATACACACTTTTCCTGTGTGCATACCCTTTCCGATCTTTTAAAGAAAAAAAAAAAAAAAAAAAAAATGTGACAATTTTTTTTTTTTTTCCTTCAAAAAGCTAGATGCCTTTTTCCCTTAGACGTTGCTCTTCCATTTGCGCGTCTTAACTGATTATCTGTTGCTTAGCAACATGTCACTGCTTTTCTCACTTTATCATTTCCCTAATGCGTAAGAGTAATATATATTTTCTCCCTCTCCCCCTACAGTAGTGAATCCCCCCTTTTCTTTACACATGTATTTTTTTTTTTTTGTAATTTTAAACAAGCCCCTTGATTTAATAGTAACTTCATTTTTATATATTTTTTTTTATATTTTTTTTTTATATATCTGTATTTTTTTTTTTTTTTTTTTTTTTTTTTTTTTTTTTCCTTGTCCACGGCATCGTCGCCACTACTTTTTTTTTTTTTTTTTTTCCTTTTGCAAGTGTGGGCGGAGTGTCGACGATGACGCTTCATACACTTTCAAGAACATACACGTTTTGAAAAATTGTGACTCCAACCTATGCTACCGTTCCGTGGTTGTTGTAGCGCGGTTTTCGCGTTCTGGGCGGTTTTCGCCGTTTGATGGTTTCCATCATTTTAGTGTATTTTCCCCCCCGCGCTATTCGCACTTTTATTTTTTACATCCACGTGGATAGATTATTCTGTATCGTTCACCCCGGAGTTGCACTTGTTTGCACCGATCCGAGGTACGTTGAGAAAATTGAATTATGAGAACTCTCTCCCGTTGTTCTTGGGATTGTCGCCTTTTCTCATTTCCTTTGCGGGGGAAATAAATTTAAAAGCTAAAAAAAAAAAAAAAAAAAAAAAAAGAAAAACTCTTCATTGGAAAATAATTTGTGAGTACTTACATGTACTTTTTTTGTGTGTTCTTTCTTATCATCAGGGGGGGGCATTTTTCATTGTAGATAAGAGCATACAGGAATCTCTTTCCCCCCCCCGATGATAAGAAAGAACACACAACGGTGACAGGCCTCTCGGACGGATGGGGGTCTCCGAACCTTTGCCCATTCCTTATCTCTGTGAAGTTGCCACAAAGGCAATGTATAATATCCAGCGCACTTATCATTTCATTGCGTGACATCAGTGCATTCCTGTAAAGAGGAGAGCACCACTAAGGTAGACCACCCATTAGGGTTGTGCGCTTCATCTTGGAAGGATGACTGGACCGAACGTATCAATTCAGATCCTTTCCCCCCCGTGATATGGATACTTAGCTCATTCCTTGCAGGTGGAAGCACGCAAACTGGGAACATGTGATGCCAAGTGCATGTGGTGGTTTGGTTTTTTTTTTTTTTTTTTTTTTTTTTTCGTGTTCCTCTCTCCCCTAAGAACAGGATGAGGTGGATGCCACTTGCCCAATTCGTCAAGAAGAACGCGCCCAGCCAGGCACTCATCAGAAGTGTAGTCAATGGTAGTAGCAACTGCTATAGCTGTAGAAGAAACTACTCCCTCTTTAGGAAGAAGCTTTGGACCCCAACTGAAGACATCATATATAGGAAAAACCTTGATGTTATTTGTCAAAGCCATGTTTTCTTCTACACCGTTCTGAATGTAGATCGGTACAGTCACTTTTTGCCATACGTCACGGTAAGGTTGTATACTTGTTGTGTGCATTCAGCGAGATCTTAAAATTCTGTCAAACGGCTAGGTGTTCATGATAAGCCAACCTTATCTCGTCTAACTCCTTCCTCTAATATTGCAGAAAAGCAGAATAACGGAAAAGACGGAGGAGCAGTTCAAGGCCTTCCTCCAAATAGAGAACCTGTTTTTCAAGGAATCATACGACTCCGTCATTCGGTTTAAGGTTCCTACCACTGTCAAGGTTAGGGGTTATAAATGGAACATTAGTGGTGGGATATTCCTGGACGAATTTTCCATTCGGACATTAGATGGATGTACATCTTAAGGGCATGTCCATGAATATAACTCTATCTTTTCTTTTTTTCCTTTTTTCTTTTTTTTTTCTCCCCCTTTTTTTCAGGTTTCCAGCGCAGACACGAACCTGTTTAACCACTTGGTATGCATAAATGGGGAGGGATAAAAAAAAAAAAAAAAAAAAAAAAAAAAAAAAAAAATTCACCCCACGTGCTAACTAGAGCTAGCACTACGAAAAATCGCCGTTACATGAATAATGACCGTTTTGATGACTATACCACCAGTGATGCCACATGCCATAGTTGTTTCGTTCTCACTCCATCCCCTGTCAGACGACTGAATGGATCATTGAAGACAAAACGGGTTGTATCAATGTCGACTTTTACATAAGCTTTCGGGTAGGTTAAATGGACTAGTGCCCCCACAAGGATAAACGACACGATGGGCGCAACTACGTGGAGGCAACTAAGTTTATCGCGTGGGATTTTTCCTCCCTTTGGTCCATTCATGTGACCACTGCAAGCAGAGCACAGTACCCACCTTTACTCCTTTATGACACATCCCGCGTTATGTTCTTTTCCTACACACACAC
The DNA here is from genome assembly GCF_000006355.2 of Plasmodium knowlesi strain H. Classification (NCBI taxonomy): domain Eukaryota; phylum Apicomplexa; class Aconoidasida; order Haemosporida; family Plasmodiidae; genus Plasmodium; species Plasmodium knowlesi. Next base: position 522,122 of record NC_011902.2, on the reverse strand, counting down.
ACAACACAGCTAAGAAACATGGTTTATCAGAATTTCATGCGCATGTATATACAAGAGATGGGGAAGAAAATACTCTATGCCTTCATCCGGGAGGCGCGGATGAACAGCCTGAGAAATATCGACGTGCTCTTCCGTCATTTGCTTAAACGGTGAAAGGAGAGTAGTGAGGGGGCAGAAAGGTGTACTTCCACATTTCGTCTTCCCCCTCGATCAACTGCTATAATACTCCATTCCTTCCAGGAGGAAACTACACAAGCATTTCTATTTTCTTCACTGCTACGTATGCACACTGTGTTGCCAATTTTTTTTTTTTTTTTTCTTCATGAGGGGGGAAGAGGAAAGCTTTCCCTCCTTTGGATGGAAGTTCCAGGTTGGCACAGCCGCCAACCGCCAACCGCATTGTTCATCACACGTGGCTGGAAATTCCCGAACTTACTTTATCTTTCCACACTGCAACGAAAATTGGTTTAAATCGGAAAAAAAAAAAAAAAAAAAAAAAATTGGAAGTCACTCCAAGGGGGAGTAGATACTACACCTCAACTGAGTCATACTTTCCAAATTCTTTTTTATTACTATTTTTATGAAAAAAAAAAAAAAAAAAAAAAAAAAAAAAAAAACTCGACTATAATATGTGTACACAATAATGTGTCATCATCAAGGGCTCCGCGAAAACATATGTCATTATCCCCTCCATGCAGGGGCTGTACACGTATGTGTACCCCCTAATCCTAAAACGAATACTTAAAGGAAAAACTTCATTTGAGGTATGGAAGGCTAGGAAGAAGAGCCTTACTACATTTCCTCTCTGCACAAGTGCATAAGGAATACAATTACGGAAATACCTTTTTTTTTTTTTTTTTTTTTTTTTTTCATGTGCTTATTGTCAAGCCGCAGTGCACAGATCTGCGTTTAGCATAATGAGCAATTCTTTTTTGTGACCTACGTATGTGTTTCTGTGTTTTCGTGTTTTTTTATTTTTTTTTTATTTTCATCTTTGTTCTTTCCATTTCGTCATTCATATAGGAGGCCTGTTTCTTCTTTTTTTTTTTTTTTTTTCCCCTTCCACCTCCCCGAACGAGGAATTTCCGCCGACTTGACCTGCGCGAGTGTTAGATAAAGGAACCATACGAAGTTACACGTGTGGTGGAAGAATACAAGAAGGAGAGCACACCAACGGGAAGTACCTGGTGGATCGGCTCCATTCACACGCACAGCACAAGCGTCGCTTACTTCGTGTAAGTCACCTTCACCACTGTTGCCCTTTTTACCCATACGACGGTAAAGAGAAGAAGCGGCAGAGCAAGAAAGAAAGGAAAAGCATTGCACACTTCACTCATCGTTATCGAGAACAGTCAACATGGTGAGACAGTCGCAGAGCATGTACGATAGGCACCTAACTATCTTCTCCCCCGATGGGAACCTCTACCAGATTGGTAAGTGCCCTCGCGTAAGTTTTTGTAAGGAGAGAAATTTGGTGAAGAAATGCAGCGTTCCCACCAACGGGAGAGAAGCACACCCTGGATGTGCTGTCACTCCACCGATTTTCCTGTACCCCCCTAACATCCCCCTCTCCCCTCCTGTGTGCGCACCCCGCCACTCTACGCAGAATACGCGATTAAGGCTGTGAAGAACACCAACATAACGTCAATCGGCGTGAAAGGAGAAAACTGTGCCGTAATAATTTCCCAAAAAAAAATGGCAACGCAGTACATCTCGCAAGACAAACTCCTAGATTACAACAATATTACGAACATCTATAACATAACCGATGAAATAGGATGCTCCATGGTGGGAATGCCTGGGGATTGCCTCAGCATGGTGTATAAGGCTAGGATGGAGGCCGCCGAGTTCTTGTATTCCAATGGACACAACGTTAACGTGGAAACCTTGTGCAGGAACATTTGCGACAAAATCCAGATTTTCACTCAGCACGCCTACATGAGGCTGCACGCTTGCAGTAAGTTTTCGAGATGGGGAAAAGGACGTGGCGCGCGGCCCCCCCACCCGCTCGCTGAGTAAAATTATGACCCCTTCATGTGAGCTAGCCAAAATGTAGACAAAATGGCTATTTCGAAAAAAAAAAAAAAAAAAAAAAAAAAAAACAATTAAATCATGTGAGCTAGCCAAAATGTAGACATAATAGCTATTTCGAAAAAAGAAAAAAAAAAAAATATGAACGGGTCATAATTTTTCTTTTTTACCATATAAGTTTTACACACGTGCAACTTACAATGCACACCCCTTTACCGATTCATCCCGTCTCTCCCCCCCTTCCCAAGGCGGAATGATCATAGGCATGGGCGAGGACAACAAACCGAGCCTGTTCAAGTTCGATCCGTCTGGGTTCTGCGCAGGCTATCGCGCGTGTGTGATTGGCAACAAGGAACAAGAAAGCATAAGCATATTGGAGAGGCTATTGGAGAAGAGAAGGAGAAAAGTACAACAGGAGACGTTAGAGGAGGATATACAAAACACCATCATCTTGGCCATTGAAGCGCTGCAGACAATTTTGGCATTTGACTTGAAGGCCAACGAAATAGAAATGGGAATCGTTTCGAAGGCGAACCCCAACTTTACGCAAATCGGCGAGAAGGAGATCGACAATTATTTGACCTTCATCGCGGAGCGGGATTAGTTCGTAGAGCATTTTGTCTTAACAAACCCGCTGAGCGGATCAAGTGGGTCTGTTGGACCAGTCGGTGAACAATCTCCAGTTCCTTTTACATATCATTCCTTCTTCGCAAGAGTGTCATGTGTTCAGTCATTGTACACATATCACATATTGCGTTGCTTTTTTTTTTTTTTTTTTTTTCTCGTAACACTTTTCTTGTGTCGTAATTTTAAAAACGCCTCCCAATTGGCCAAACGATCTGTGTGAACAGAGCACATATGGACTGACCATACTGCATGTGCATGGAGGAACGTTTGTTGAGAAGGTGACCATCCAGGTATCGATTAATGTCAGAGCGAACGCACCACACGGGATGATGCGCATATGTATAAGTGAATAAAGGAGTACATAAATAATTAAATAAGTATATGTATATACAGACGTATGCATAAATTTATGTGCACACACATGTTTATTGCCTGCTTCCAAAAAAGGGCACCCACATCGGGCATCTTGTTAGTGATAGCGAAATAACGAGCAAAAAAATAAAAAAAAATAAAAAATAAAAAAAGGAAAAGAAAAGCTATACAGGCCAGGGATTGTTTACGACATGAACTCCCCAGATACCACTCCAAAGGGAGAAGAGGAAAATGGTTGGACAGAAAGTTTCGTTTCATGATACCTACATACAATATACCCTTCCCAGGCGTTGGAAATAAAATGGTGATGTAAAGGAAAAAAAAATAATTTCTCCATTTTTATAATGTGAAAGACATCATACGTTGGGTTATAAGCAGAGGAGCACTGCAAGATTTAACCTTGCCCCAAGTGGAGAGTGGATAACATATTCAGGGGCGAAGGAGTGTGTGAAACGAAGAGTGGTTCTTCCATTTCGATATCAACTTCCTCTCCTCTAGTTATTCCTGTAACTCCTGCTCTGTGAGTATAGGCTCTTTTTGTTGTATAGCTCTCCCGAATTATAATTCAATCCGTTGGATCTGTTTTCGCTACGGTGGGAAGAAGTGCAAGTAGAAATGAGAAGTGACCACGCATTCGAGAGAAGTGATCACTCACACGTGGGAAGCGCGCATGTGTGGATACGTTCGACGGTACGCAAATGTGGAGGCGCACGTTCTGCCTCTTTCTACTACCTATGCAAGTCATCCGTATTGTAATAGTTCGTCTGCGTAGGGAAAAAAGAAAAAAAAAAAGTTCAAATGTGAGTGATGACGGAGGAGAAGAACTTATCATGCAATCAAACAAAGAAAAACTCTGTCAATGCTCCTTCACACTCGTATTACCATTTTCTGCTGAGTCTGGCTACCGTATAGCTGGGGTACACGTGGGGGTGGAGGCGGCATCATGCGCGCATTCTTGTCGGAGTTGTTCATGGAGTAGTTGCTTCCGTCGTAGTACTTGTTGGTAGATTCCTTTGTGGATGCGTAGGGATCCTGCATCTCCGCATTCATCTTGGGTGCCCGGTGGTGGTTGTCGCTCCTTCGTTCATCCATATGGTCCTTCACATCGTAGTCGGAGTTCCTTCCTCTCTTCTCGTAGCGTTTGTGGGAGTGGCTGTCTTCTGTGAATCCTCTTCGCGTTTCATAGGAATCGTCTCTCCTTCGCTTGGTGCCTTTGATGTCACTTCGAAGGTCGTTTCGAAGGTCGTTTCGAAGATCGTTTCGCGGATCACTTCTAAGATAGTCACTTCGAGGGTCACTACGCAGATGATCATTTCGTGCATCGCCCCGTTCATTGGACTTGTGCATCATGTTCCTCGAGGATCGGTTGTATCCGTAGCTGCTGTGGTGCACGGAACTACCATATGCTCTGCTCGACTCGTGAAAGCTCGACACACTACTATCTCCTCCACCACCACGATGATGACCACCATCATGGTGACCATCACCACCACCGCTTCCGTAGGGACCACTGTGGTAGGTGGAACTCGAGTTCCGGTTCGACCTATGGTTATCATTCTTGTTGTACTTCAGACTCTTCTCGTCCCTCCTGTTATCATAACTCTCCGTTGTAACGCCTCTACCCATTTTATCACTTCTGTAGTACTTGTTATGGGATCCGTAGCTATGTGAACTGTTGTTGTAGTGACTTCCACTACCGTAGCTGTTCCCACCTCCTCCGTAGCTATTCCCTCCAGCCCCGTATTTGTTGTTACTATAGCTGTGACTGCCATAGGATGCGTGGTTATTATATCCGTGATTGGAGCTATGCATGGTGTGCTTATATACACCGCTAGGAGCTCCCTTGTTTATGAGGTGGCCTCCTTTACTCATGCCACCTGATCCCCTACCAATATTTGTCCCGCCTCCTCCACTTTTCGTGGCATATCCACTGGTGGCTCTAAGAGAGTGGCCACTGGACATTTCATTTAAAGGCGTTGGCAGAAGGGGTGGCTTCCTCTTCATGTCATACATAGAGGGGTAGTAGGTACTGCTTCGGTAGGTTCCGCCCATAATGCGCTTGGGGTACTTTTTATTATGGTAGTAATCGTTGTTGTGCCCTTTCCTAGTGGTGGCAAATTTTATGGACAAGGTACAAATGCCTCGGCGACCTCCTCCTTTTTTCTTCCTCTTCATATTTATGTAGTACTCGAAGTAGGCACTCATGTTGTCACTGGCGTGGAAAAAATCCAGTGGGCTGAAGATGCACTTCCACAGTTTATCCGCCGACGGGGCATCAGCAGTCAATACATCAGTGGTGGATGCGTCGGCAGGGGGCCCTTCCTCTCCGGTGGGAATTTCCACACCTGTTGGGGCGTCTTCCCCGATGGGGGCTTCTTCCTCCGTCGGTATTTTTTCCTCCGCGGGCGCTTCTTCTCCTGTAGGTGCTTCTTCTCCTGTAGGTGCTTCTTCCCCTGTAGGAACTTCCTCCCCTGTAGGCGCTTCCTCCCCTGTAGGTGCTTCCTCCCCTGTTGGAACTTCTTCCTTCACAGGTACTGCATCACCCGTGGGCACTTCTTCAACGGCGGGGGCTTCCTCCACGCGCGCAGTCCCTCTCCTCATTTGGTTATTCAACTCAGCCTGAAACAAATAGTAGGACAGGTGGGACGACCTCCTCCCGCCCCCAGAGACATTACTCCTCACGTGCTGTACGTACAGCCTGTAACGCATATGGCTGATGTGCATCAGTTGATCCTTTATCGTGGTGTACAACTTAATTTTTTCATGAAACTCTTGAAAATATTTTTTTCTCAAAAAGGAGTAACTCTCCACAGAGAATTCACGACTGAAATTTGGCTCCAATACCAGTGCCATCTCTTCAGGGATGATAATCTTTTTCTTTTTCAAAACGAAAGAATAAAATGCACACTTCTTTAAAAACTCATTGTATGTAAAATGGTTACCATAGATGACTGGCACGTACTTGTCGACAAGTGCTTCTATATCGACTTTTGCTTTTTTCTCCTTGTGCTTCTCCGACTGCTTTTGCTCCTTCTTCTGTTCTTCCTCCTCCTCTTCCTTCTTCTTTCTTCTCTTCCTCTTTTTCTTTTCCTCTTCCTCTTTTTCTTTTTCCTCCTGTTGCTCCTCTTGCTGTTCCTCTTGTTGTTCCTCTTGTTGTTCTCCTTCCTGCTCGTTCTGATCATCGAAGGAAAATAACTTCATGAGTTTTTCAATGTCTACATGGTAAAGGAGTGGGAATTTTGCGATATTCATTTGGCTTATTTTTTTTTTCTTTTCTTCTTCTCCGTCCGTGGAGTGCACCACGTAAGTTACTATTGGGGAAGTGCCAAATTCCTCTTTCTTTTCTGTGATGAGATTGTCATTTTTATTTTTATTCTTTCCCTCTCCGTCGAAGAGGTGGGAGAAGCGAGCCATGTCATCATCGTCTCTATCGTCGTCATCACTACCATCATCATCGTCATCGTCATCATCGTTATCGTTATCGTTGTTGTCATTATCGTTGTTGTCGTCGTCATTGTTGTGGTTGTCATTGTTATCCGCCCCTGCGTTCTCCTCCCGCGCATTCTCCGCATTCTCCGCGTTGTCCGCACTGTCTTTCTCGGGCTCCTCCTCCTCTGTGTACATGTTCGCATAGCTAGATAGCTTGATGCACACGTCTCCCCCTCCTTCAGTTACTTCCTCTGCGACCTCCTCTGTGACCTCCTCTGCGGGTTTCTCCTTATTTTCGGTGCTTTCACCATCCCCCTCGTTCTCCTTCTCTCGCTCTGCATCGGATTGTGCCTCAACGCCTTCTTCAACAACATCGTCATTCGGCTCCACAACTGTTTCTCCATTCGGTTCTGCTACGGTGTCACAGTTCGCATCATCCGCAGCCTCTACGTTCTCTTCCCCATGAAGGCCTTCTCCCTCTTGAGCGACAGCTTCCTCCCCCTTTCCACTGCACATGAGATTCTTCAAACTATTTAATGTCTCATGAATGCTCTCTCGCTTTGTTTCCCTCTCATCATCCATCTTCTTTTCTTCTCCTTCTTCCTTCTCCGCCAAGTCGGTGGGCTCCTCATCCTCAGTGAACTTCCTTAATTTCTCCGTCGTCCAAAACAAATGTATCTCGGCATTCTTCTGGCTAACTTGAATAACTTCTATAAGAACGCAAATGAGAAAATAATATATCCGGAGGGCAGTCACCTTGTCGTTGTACTTGAGTCCAGTCTCCTGTATATTGTAGCAGAGGCCTGAAAGGAATGGGTACAGGTTGGATGAAGCGGAGGAATTGGATCTACACCCATGCACCTTTCCACAGCGATGCGAAGGTATACACACACGTTCAGGTATATACACACACGTGCAGGTATATACAGACGGGTCGACAGGACAACGTGGCGATGCCGATACACGGAAGAGCCCCTCACCTGGTAGAACCAGATACACAGTATCGAAGAAACAGTTCGGGAAATGACGACCCAAGTAAAACAAATTGGCACTGAAGATAACGGAGACCCCCTGCTCCGCATGCTCCTTCAAGAACTTTCTGGTGTAGTAAAAGGGTGTCTTCTCAATAGGGATATCTTCTTCCATCTGCATGCCTTCCTCCTGTTGCATGGCTTCGTTCAGCAGTTTCCTCCTCTTGCGTTTTTCCAGGTCGCGGAGCAGGCGATCCATTTCTAGCTCGGTGGAGGTGCCTTGGGGGGAGAAATGGTTCAAATTGCATGGTATATGCGATACACTTCACATACGATACACCTCACATACGATGCACCTCACATACGATACATCAAACATACGATACATCAAACATACGTTGTACTGTACGGACACGGCGAAGGCAAGCACTTACTCGCTATGTAAATGTGGGCGGACGGATAGGCATCAATTACTAACTTGGAAAAGGTGAGATTCTCATCCCCTATAATGATAATGTTCCTCTGCGTGGCTTGATCATTTTCACCTTGATGATCAGGCAATTCCTCTTCCTGAGGAATAACCTCCGCACATTTCTTCTTTCTACCTCTTGATGGACCATTCCGTGAAGTGCCTCGCGAGGCCCTCTTCCCCACCTTTTCATCGTCTGCTTTGACCATCCTCCTACCACTTGCCTCACAAACAAACGATGGGTTATGTCACGAAAAAGTGCGGGAGAAAAAACGGAAATTACCTCCCAACACGTGTTCTGAGAAAATTACCTCTTAAGTAAATTTCTCCACAAGTTACCTGCACAAGTCAGGTGAATATTCACGCGATGTGATTCGGTTCGTTCCGCAGTTTTGATGTTCCTCTTTTTGTTGCTCCCTTTTTGCAACACTTTTTTGCTACTCCTCTCTTTGTTGCTCCACTTTTTGTTTTTGCCTGTCGGCCTGCAGCGTGCAAACTTCGTTCTAACATTTTATCAAAAGGAGGAAAAAAAAAAAAAAAAAAAAAAAAAAAAAAAAAAAAAAAAAAAATTAACACCTTCGCGACGGGGTATTTATGTCCCCACAGCCCATAGCAATGCGTCACCGGGGAGTTTCCCCTGGGGGACATACCAAATTTGTGCATTTCCTTTCACCTTTCGTAAGGGAAAAAAATTAAAAAAAAAAAAAAAGAAAAAGAAAAAGATAATGCTCAAAAAGAGCACATAAACATGTATCCATGAGGATGTATATGAGTATGCCATCGCATAATTATGAAATCGTATAGCCATGTCAGTGGAAGAAATCACGAAGGGAAGCATTACCCAGAGCAGGAGCGTAGCCCCCATGGAGGGTGACCTAGAGAACAGGGTGAACCACTTCTATGAAGTGGTGAGGCGGGAAATCCTAAATTTCTTCACGGAGAAGAAAGACAATAACCAATACCTCAGTTATGCACGGATACAACTCCTCATACAAGATTTAATGGACTACCTAAATCATGGAGCATTCTATACCTTCACCAAAGCATGCCCAGGAGAGGGCAACACGATGTACTTCCAAGATCCCAAGCTTTTCTCATTTTCAGTGCTCCCACAGAAGCTAAATCGAAATATCTTACAGCTTTGCCAGAAGTGCACATTGCTTCACGCGGAATTGTTCGATAACATCGTTTGCGATATGCCTTTCTTATTAGGCCTCTTCGAAGGGATAAAAAATTATGACGAGTTCTGTGGAAGGCTCATTGGTATTTGCGAGAGAGTCTACTTAAGTAAGGAGGAGGGTCGAGGGCGAGACATAAAAAACGACATACGTTGCGTTATTGGTAGATCGGATTATATGTTGGATAGCAGACAAAACGCGCAAGACGAACGAAACGGTCAGGATGAACATGATGGAAAAAACGAAGAAAATGGGCAGAGTCGTCAAGTGAAGCAAATAGAGTATAACACCATTTCGGTGGCATTTGGCAACTTGTCGACTGTGCTTTTCGAGGCACACAAGAATATGCTGAGGCATGTTTACCGAGAGTGTTTCTCCCTGGAAGGGAAATCGCAAGGACAACGTGAGGGAGCTGGAGGACAGTCGGATATGGATGTGAGCTCCATCCTGGAGGAGAAATTTAAAAATAACTTCCTCGATGGGATAGTCACGTGCTTGAAGAAATGCCACGAAGCTTATCTAACCGAAACAAAACCATTGCAAGGACACAATAAAACAATCATCCTTTCCATCCTACATGATGATGACCTTAACCGTTTCGATAAATATAAAACCAAATATGAATTAAATAAAATGGATATAACTTTCAAGTTCCTAACTCTAAAGGAGTTAGAACTTCTTTATGAAAAAAAAAAAATTTTTTTAAATTATCCAAATGAAACGTTAGAAGAGACATTAAAAAGGGTGAAGGAGTGTCAAGACGATCTTCACAAAGGCGAGTATGCTCCAGGGAAACTCCTCCTAGATTTGAATACGGAAGAGTATCACCCATATGGAGAGGAGTTCTCGGATTATAAGCAACATGTGTTTGAAATCAGTGTGATATACTTTAGATCATTGTATTCACCAGACCATTTTAATGAAATAATTTGGCAAGTTAGGGAGTTATTCGAATTTAGTGATGCTGTAAAAATACCATCCTTACCATATCAGCTCGTAGGATCCAAACGAATTCAAATGATCCTCCTGGATGAGTCCATCCTAAAACGCTATCTTTCTGTAGACCTAAACAAGATGAAAAAATCAGACAAGCAAATAGATCACGACATGAAGCTCTTACAGAAAACATTCGCTCTGCAGGTGGATCCATCGCTGAGTCAAAATGAGCACATCGTTTCTCATGCCATTAAGGAGGAACACAATTATTTGCTTAAACCACAGAGGGAGGGAGGAAAGAACAATTTACACGGTAGAGATATGCAGGAAAAACTTATGCTTTACTATAAACCGGAGGAACGGGATAAGCTTTCTTTTTATGTTCTCATGCAGAAGTTATTTCCTACTCCATTTATTGCAGTACATTGCAGGACGAAGCTCTGCCCAATTGGGGAGGGTACTGATGATTCATCATCCCATACTAAGAAGGGAGAAGTGGGAGGAAAATTGTCGTGCGTTCAATGTGGAAGCAAATCTTATGCTGTTGAATTTTCTCCAGAACAATCTATATCGGAAATTAGTCTCTTTCATAATTTTTTGTTTTGTAAAAATGTGAACGTGCTGAATGAACAGAAGGGATACCTCGTGCGGACGAAGAACTACAGGGAGAACGAGGGGGGTGCCATTTCCGGCATCTCCAGCTTGGACTCCTTCTTCTTGGTGTGACCAAGTTAGCCTGATCAACACGATCGACACGGTCAGCACGATCGACACCGCGACATGCTTAGTAGCTGTAAGGGTGGCACCCCATATGTTGGGATGCCCAACTATAAGCACCACGCTCGAACGACGCCTTGATGCACTTATCCCGAGGGCGTTCACATCATCGTAGAAACTCGAATCTAACAATACGTACATTCCAACACACGTGTTCTTTCACTAACATCGTCATGCTGTATATGGCAAGTTATGTGTATTCGTTAGGATAATATTTCCTTGGTTGACAACTCCACACTTGCAAAGTAGTGTGTGTGTGTGTGTGTGTGTACGAAAACAGTAGTTCTTATGGAGAGAATTTGTATTATAGGGTGATGCATGGGTCCCGCTTTGCCTCCCTGTGGAGGGTATGAATTATACCCGGTTTCTCCCTTCTGGGGACTCCTTTCCATCAGACAATTTCAAGGATCGCTTCACTCATGTGTATGTAGAGCTTCAGGGCACTTCCCTATATGTTTGTGTATCACATCTGTCTGAGCATCCTCCTCAGAACGTTCCACATCTCCTTATCCTTAGTTGGTTTAAATTTCATGCTACCTTCTTATTTATAATTCACCTCTTGGCTTCTCCCTGGTTTGCTGTCATCGGAGTGTGGAGAGGAAAGCTCGCTGAGAAGGGGAAAGTCGATGAGGTAGTCGTGGCAACGTTTTTACAGGTGCTCGATTGGGGAAGATTTTCCATGAACACGTGAGTGAAATTCAAAATGGAGAACACCCACACAGATGTTCCATACTGCGGCAATCGCTCATTGTGAACCCACAATCCCCGGTGAATGGTCTTACCTGGAAAGAATCTCAACGGATGACTCACTTTTATGCTACCCTTCCAGCTATTTCCCAAGGAGGCACTATCTTCCCTGTACATCTGATCTGAGGACGAATCCACTAAATGCTGGATTTTTTCATTTCCATATTTTTTTCTCCTCTTCAGTAGGTACTCTTTCATAACTTTAACCGTCTGTGGGGTGAGAATATCTTTTATCATTCTTCTATCGTTCCTGTGGGTACTGAGTTTGATTTTTCCTATTCGATGTTGTACAGACTTGTCTGAGGTACCATCATAGAAGTTACTTATATATGAGTTTAACGGTTTTCTGTGAATGAGCTGATCCTTCATTGGTGAGTAGTCCTTCAGATTGTGTTCTATTAAATTCATTCTGTGGTCTAAGGTTTTTTTTTTTTTTTTTCGCCTCCATGTGTTAGGTGCACCAGAGAGAGGTTCCTCCTGAACTTGGTAGTTGCTTTCACTAGGGTATTCACCTTCTACGGTATTATTTTTAAATGAGACTTCATACTGTTGTATTGAAGGATCGTACTGTCCATCCTTTGTGCGTTCACTCGGGTGATGATCGCCCTCCTTGTATATATCGCTAAGGGGGAGTCCGCTCTCTTCTTCTCCACCAGCTGCATTCATTTTAGCCACTGGTTTGTAATTCACGGGCAGATTAACATACGCGGGAACGTATTTAACGAAGGGAGGATCTACTGTGCTACTTTTACTCCGAACACTTGGTGTCCTTTTATTGAATACAAGTTCAGAGTCATCTCCTCCCTGCGTTTCTGTATCGTTGTAAAGATGCTCCTCCTCCAGTCCAATCTCTGTTGTTAACTCCCCCCTGTTATGATGTGTGTAGTTGGTACCGTCAGTCCGGGGTGCCCTTTCACCCATCGGCCAAGCAGCGCACGAAGCAAAGAAGCTACCCGAGGTGTCACCCTCATCCCGTATAATCAGGAGCGCTGCGACAGACGCACAGAATGAATAACTCAGCAGAGACAACTTCATTTTGTCGTAAATTTGGAAAGACACCGGGGGCAGGTCATGCACTCACAGGTGTGCCTACTTATTTTTGTTTGTTCCTTTGGAGGGAAAAGATTGGTACGCCCTCCGCGTAGACAATGCTATGCACATGACAAGGTCCAAGTGGAAAAAAAAAAAAAAAACTGCTTGGAGGTTATCACCCTGCGTGTACACATAATCACACGTAAGTGTATATTTCGCTTTTTTCTTCCCGCGCATGCAGTCGTAGGAGCTCCCTCCCCTTCCACTGCACCAAGTTGCATTTTGGTGAGTTCAAAAAAAAAAAAAAAAAAAAAAAAAAAAACAGCCAAAATGAAACTTGATACGGTGCAATTTTGATCATATTTCACCTGGACCGTTCAGAAAAAATTGCCAAAAAATATGAACATTCAGGCGAAAAAAAAAAGAAAAAAAAAAAAAAAAAAAAAAAAAGAGCATGCTAAGGGGGAGAAAAGCAGTACAGATTAGCTGCGAGGGGTATGGCACGTTTGCAGTGATACCAACTGTTAACGCCTTGGCACCGCTACTGATCCTCCCCGGAGGAGGCGTCCCCCTTGTCCGCCGACTCCTTCTCCTTTTCGTCCGATTTTTCACCGCTGAACACATTCACAGTTGCGTTAATCTTCCCGAGGATGCTGGAAATATAGCTGGTGTCCTGAATATGCGTGGTCGAAGGAGCATCACCACCATCCTGATTCTCACTGGACACACCCACCCCATCATTCTCTTTTGAAACGCTCTTCTCCGAATTATACAACTTTTCATTTATGCCACCCCCTTGAGTGTTATCCTGCAAGTTACCTTCCTCTTTATCTATTTTGAACACCTTCTCGTAGCTCTCGTTTTCTTTTTTCTCCTTGGCATCTTCGACCTGTGTCTGATGGTCTCCACTGTCAAAGTTGTTTTTATAGCTCTCATTTACGAGGGAAAAATTTTCTTCTTCTTTTTCATCAAAGGGGGTGTCATCACTTGGTTTGTCTGTTCCGATGGGGTTGTCTTCATTTGATGGAACAGCCTGATTATTCGCTTCGTCTGCCGCTTCGTCTAACACATCGTCTGATACATGGTCTGATACATCATCTCCCTCTTTGACTTCCTTTTTGCCATCCCCTTCACCATCCTCCTGATTGGCATTTTCCGTCTTGTTCTTCTCATAATATTCCTTGAGCGATAAAATTAAGGCCTCCTTCAACTCATTATCAATGTCTTTCATATTTTCAATTTCTTCAATAGTGGGTAAGTCACTGTTATTAGAAGTGTAGATAATACCACCGGAGGTAGAAACATTTTTCTGATCATTTAATTGTTGATTTTCCCCCAGAGACATTTGCATAGCACTCATTAATTGATCATCCTCCTGGATATTTTCAATATTATAATCGTTATTGTTAAGTAAAGAATTCAGAACAAATCTGCTAAGGTTGTTCTCCGTTTCAGGACACTCAATGAATTTACAGTTGTCATTGCTATTTACGCTGTTGTATAACATCATCAGGATATCTCTATTTGTGTGTATGTCTCCATAACTAATTATATCTAGACAGATGTTGTTTTTCTTTAACTGTTTACCTGTACTGATTAGTTGTTTTTCATTAACTTTGAAGGGGCTCCCTACAAAGAGCATAATTTTTTGCGCCAGATTTTTGTCCACGCGATGCTTCAGGGCAAGCTGGGCGATCAGTAGACTTCTCACGATGTCACATGTGCCGTCCAACTTAATGTCGTGGATACAGGAGAGTAGTTGCCCTATGTCATTTGTCAGGGACACCTTCACTTTTGTCTTGTCTCCTGCCATCATTATTATTCCGATGTTGTTTTTGTAGTGCATGCTCGTCTTGTTACAACAGAGCACGTTCACGCAGTCGATCTAAGGGGGAGGAAAAATGTGTGCAAAGAGTGTTCAAATTGGTGCATGTGAAGCGGTGCATGTGAAGCGGTGCATGTGAAGCGGTGCATGTGAAGCGGTGCATGTGAAACGGTGCATATGAAGCGGTCCATGTGAAACGGTGCATATGAAGCGGTCCATGTAAAGCGGTGCATATGAAGCGGTCCATGTGAAACGGTGCATATGAAGCGGTCCATGTAAAGCGGTCCATGTAAAGTGGTCCATGTAAAGTGGTCCATGTAAAGCGGTCCATGTAAAGCGGTCCATGTAAAGTGGTCCATGTAAAGTGGTCCATGTAAAGCGGTCCATGTAAAGCGGTCCATGCACTGAATGACTCGCGCTGCACCCTACTCACCTGCGAGAGAAACCTATTCGGCACGATGTCCTCATTCCTGTTGTAGTCACTGTTGTCAATGCAGATGATGGTCGCCTCGATGGAACTCATTTTCGCGTCAAGTGGAGTCAGGTCGGTTCGTGTCAGGTTCGGTCACTTGGTCCGCCGGCAGACAGGAATGCACGCAAGAAGGAATTTGAACTTCTGCCTACGGGTGTGAGCTCGCAAGTAGCGTGCACGAGGATGTGTGTGATCCTTCGGAGGTAGTGGCTTCCCCTTCGAGCGCCCAAGCGTACCTCTCTCCGGTTACCGCAAATGCACTTCAAGCGAAGAGGTGTGCCCAAATGGACTCTTCCCAAGTGTAGTGTGGTCAAGCACAAGTTTTGGTGGGATATTCATACACTTAGTACAATCTTTCACGCGCGAGTTAAACACCCGCGTAGGATGCGTTTATTTGAATGGCGTAATTATGATACCATACCTCCTCGCGTTCATTTTATTTATTTATTTATTTTTTTTTTTTTTTTTTTTTTTCTCTCTTGCGTGGTTAGCAGCGAGGGAATTGTTTTTCGTTCAAATTAACCAAGGTGATTTTTTTTTTTTTTTTTTTTTTTTTTTTTTTTTTTCCCATTTGATGCTCTGCACTGTGTGGGTATATATTTCCGGACTATGCGCGTACAGTACAGTTGCGTTCACCTTTTGTTGGTCCGTGTCGTTTTTATTAAACCCACCTGGCGCGCCATTCGGTGCGTGCTCCAAATTCCCCCAAGGTGGAAAAAGGCGAACATTGCTCTAGTTACACTTTTCCACCATCAGTTTCAGTCTTCTCTTGCGTAGCCATCATTATCAAGCAGTGCGTGATGACGGGGAGTGCACAACCCATCCTTGCGTCCCCTTCCCCCCGTGTATGTTTAGCATTGCTTATGTAGAAGTGCAACAGAGGATCGCACAGAATGCACTGCACTCGTGTGGGCACGAACGGAGGCTTTTACCCGCCAATCCGCTACCAGGTTTAGCTTACAATCCGCTTTGAATAAACCTGCGTTCGTGCCTGCTTAAACGCTCCTCAAAGGGAATAATTGTATGCCCCCCAACATTACCCTTTTTACGCGTCCCTTTCGTTATACTTACCTTTTTACCGCCACGAGCACTTTCCGACGGCGTATCGGGGAACTGTGAACGAACGCGCCCCACTAGTCACTCCACAGGGGGGGAAAAAAAAATATATATAATTAAAAAAAAAAAAAAAAAAAATAGGAGAAAAAAATAGGAAAAAAAAGTAGGAAAAAAAAATAGGAGAAAAAAGTAGGAAAAAAAAATAGGAGAAAAAAATAAGAGAAAAAAAATAGGAGAAAAAAAAGTAGAAGAAAAAGGAGTAAAAGAGACAAAAAGGAAGCGTCTCCACCACCCGCCTCATTGCCATCACGATAACACCGCCAACGTGGCCGCATGCTAAAACTTCTAAAGAAGCGAAACGTGTTCAAGAGGAGCATAACTCATACGCGCGGTTTTACTTGTGAGAAGAAAATGGAAAGCGATGGTGTGAAGCGGGAGGAACTGCAAGGAGCGACAGGCGAGGCTGCTGGTCTCGAGGTCGAAGCACAGGAGACCGCCCCACAAGAGAATCCTCCACAGGAAGATGTTTCTCGTAGGATGACAGAAATCCTCTCCATCGCATCTGAATGTATCCAACCGGAGGAGCTGAAGGCCAGGCTGCTCCTGAGGAGGCGGCTGATCTGCTACGATGGGTTCGAGCCGTCCGGACGGATGCACATTGCGCAAGGTAGGGGTGCAAAAGGTGGAGCTGTCAGGGGAGTTATCGCCTTACCACATATCAATTAAACATATACCATTTTAACTACACACCATTTTAACTACACACCATTTTAAATACGCACCATTTTAAATACGCACCATTTTAAATACGCACCATTTTAAATACGCACCATTTTAAATACGCACCATTTTAAATACGCACCATTTTAAATACGCACCATTTTAACTACACACCACCTTAAGTATGCACCACCTTAAGTATGCACCACCTTAAATACGCACCACCTTAACTACACCCTCCCGTGAAGGACTTCTGAAGTGCCAAATTGTGAACAAGCTGACGAGTAACGGGTGCACGTTCATCTTCTGGATCGCAGACTGGTTCGCACAGCTGAACAACAAAATGTCTGGAGATTTAAAAAAAATAAGAAAAGTGGGTAATTACTTCATAGAAGTGTGGAAGAGCTGTGGAATGAACATGGAGAACGTTAAATTTCTGTGGGCTAGTGAGGAGATCAATAAAAAACCCAATGAGTACTGGTCATTAGTTATAGACATATCCAAGAGCTTTAACATTAACAGAATAAAGAGATGCTTAAAAATAATGGGGAGATCAGAAGGAGAGGAAAATTATTGCTCACAAATTATGTACCCTTGCATGCAATGTGCAGATATATTTTTTTTGAATGTTGATATTTGCCAACTCGGTATTGATCAGCGGAAGGTAAACATGCTAGCTAGAGAATACTGTGATATAAAGAAGATAAAAAAGAAGCCTATAATTTTGTCACATGAAATGCTTCCGGGGCTTTTGGAGGGACAAGAGAAGATGTCAAAATCTGATGAAAACTCAGCCATCTTTATGGACGACTCCGAAGCTGACGTCAACAGGAAGATTAAGAAAGGCTACTGTCCACCCGGTGTAATTGAGAACAACCCCATTTTTGCATACGCCCGGAATATTATATTTCCGCATTACAATGAATTTGCTCTTCTCCGCAAAGAAAAAAACGGAGGTGAGTCTGCCATCTTCGTGCTTTCCACATTGAGCATGTCTGTCATGCTCACGTAGCAGGGCCTTGGGCACTCCTACCTTCCCCCATTCGTGCACCGCTTCTCACCACTTTTATATAACCTCTCAACATTAACAACCCACACACACGCACTGTATCCCGCAGGCAACAAGACCTACACCACCATCGCTGAACTAGAAGCGGACTACCTCAGCGGCGCACTTCACCCTCTCGACCTAAAGGACAACGTTGCTCTCTACCTCAACAAAATGCTACAACCGGTTAGAGACCATTTCCAAAACAATGCCGAAGCGAAAAGTTTGCTTAACGAAATCAGAAAGTACAAGGTAACCAAATGAAGGACTGGTGCTCTGGTAACTAAAAAAAAAAAAAAAAGGTTGTCGGAAGGGAGAGAGGAGGGATTTGTCCGGTGCGTATTCTCCAAATACTGGGAAATCATGTATCCAGTGTTGGTACATACATTATGGAGGTTGTTGTACGTTCTCGTTGTCTTCGTTCTTTTTATGGCGTTCCTTCTCCTGCGCCCTTCCTACCGTGTGCAACATACCAATTTGAAGTTCCTCATCGGAGTACCGCAAGTTTTGAAAACCCCCTGCGGGGACATCTGCTTGCTTTTCAGGTCAATGGCCTGAGTGTGTTTATATACCCCCCCCCTCTGTTCACTACATAGGGTTTCTCCTTCTTTCAGTGCGCTCATATCGCTTCATCCCTTTTTTGTTCATGAACATTCCGTACTTCCCCTCATTTGATCTCTCTTTACGTAACTTGGTTACACCTCCTCTTCAACCATGACATCCTTGACATGTGTCACTCCCCCCTACGCCATTTGGTTTGTAAGAGGGTTACCTGTAAAACTTTCTGCACATCACCGATGGGTAAATAATACTGTGAAAAAAAAAAAAAAAAAAATTCAAAAATCACGCCATCAATGTGGTAATGTAAAAAAAAAAAAAAAATTACCTGACCTGTTCAGGTAAAAATATTCAACAAAGGAGGTACACAAATTTCGGCAGATCCTTTTAAAGTGTCAAACCATTCCCCTTTTGGGGGGGTCCTTTCCCATTGCGATGCATCGTCATATGATTTAGTTAGTTCTCCTTCACATGGTGTATCATATAAGACGGTTGGCTAGGCAAATATGTATATATATATATATATGTATATATGTATATGTATAGCACTTCCTACCGCCTTCCCCATGTAGAGTGTACGTGGAGAAAAAAAAAAAAAAAAAAAAAAAAAAAAAACACATAATTGATATGCAGAGGAACGTTCACTTTTTTTTTTTTTATCTCCCCATTCATACAAATGAAAATCCGCAACTACATCTTTGGCAAAGTAACAGATCCGTATAGCCACATTGAGAAGATAAAGGGGCTGTTAGATTGGCCTGCGGGAAATATTAAGAGCAAATGGAGGGCCACAAATTTTGTGCAGAGTTGTGTGCGAAGGTATGATGAGGAAGTGGAGAAGAAAAGTTACAAAATAAAATATCATGTCCATGCGTCGTTGCGGGAGGACTTCCTCCCCTCAGAGGGAAACAGAAATGAGGAGCTCCTTTTCAGTAACAGGTACATATACTTTGAACATGACAATGGACAGAATATACTAGTGTGTAGGAAAAAAATTAGAAGAAAATTTTCGACAAATATTTATTTTCATAATATTAACAAATCGTTGGATGATTTAAAGAGGGAAGGTTACATCTCGAAGGAGATCTCCGAAATTGTCGCCATCCTCCCAAAGAATTGTTTGATAAAATATTTTTGCACTAAAGGGAATCGCTTCTCTGCGTTTGTTGTGGAGCGTAGTGATTGCTATGTCAACTGGGGTTATGTCTTTCGGGGGAGTTGTCTCGTTAGGGACGCCAACTTGGATCATGCCACATATGTGCCTGACTCAAGGGGGGGTCTTTCCCCTGGAGGAAATGACAGACGAGGTCCATTTAGGGTGAGACCTCCGAAAGGGGGTCGGTCTAGGGGAGTGCAGAACGTTCCCCTCAAAGGTGCCCATCCGTTCGCTGGGCAGTCAAAGCGCCCCCGCCATCAACTCCTTTACCAGCGCGAGGGTGTGCAGAACATTGTATTTCTTCAGACGAGATATTCCAAGGATTTCTCGCCTACCCATTTCTACGCACCCGATTTTCTCACAACCGAACTGGATGAGAAGCACCGGTGCAGTCGGTTATTCCTAAACTCATCTAGTTCCTCCCCCCCTGGAAAAAAGAAGCTCCTCCTCTTCGAAGCAGACGAGAAAAACTTTTTAAATATATACCAAAGTAAAGACATGAAAAAGATTTTCCTCTTGAGCGGAAATCACCATACGAATAATCTCTTCCTAATTCAGTGCAAAGATAAATCAAGGAAAGGGATTCCACATTATGAGTTAAGGTTAATTAAACTGGTAGGAAGGATTCTTTTACGAGGGAAATACTTTCTTGAACACTTTCGCCATCATGTTCTCCTCATAAATAAGGGGCACGATAAAACAGAAGTGTTTACTCTCCATTGTGATGCGTTACCTCTGCATTCTGGGCAAATGGGACGAGTTAAGAAACGCCAAAAGGAGAAGATCTTTTTCCCTACCCACTCGGTTCATATAACGAAGGAGGAAGTATCCATGGATAGCCGTTTACGGAGAATAATAATTTTACAGAACTGCATACTTCAGGATTTCGACATGAACAAGTATGGTCTCGTGCTTTACACGTATCGGTATTTTTTAAAGCCTTTTATATGTGTCTTATATTTATTTGTGAAGCGGGGGGGGAAATGCATCCCCATGATGTATCCCCCCATTTGTGGTGAAGGGTATTCCCTTTCCACCTCGTTCACCCCTCCCAACCGCTATGTGTATCCACAAACAGGAATTAACAAACGGAAGGAAAACGTAAGGGAGACCCGTTTGGTAGCGAAAATGAAGGTTTTCTCTGTGCCCATCATCAAAGGAAGCATACAGTGCGGATTGAACAACCTTTTCCAAAGCCACATCATAAGTGTGTACATCTGCAATCCCTTTGTGAGCAGTACCCGAGTGGTGATCGATCTGAGGAGGGGGGTAGTGGCCCTTCCCAGAAACATCCAAATGAGGAGAACAAATCTAACAGATGGAAATCCGGCAAAGGAAGAAGGAAACACATCCTTCTTCCGAGCAAAGAACAACATTCTCTACGACCCTCAACTTGAGCATATATTTGCAAAAAATAAGAAGTACAAAATTAAGGATATCTTTATTTGCACTGAGGAAGGAAGAGAGTTACCAGTCACGTTGATCTATAGACACGAAAATAATGGGAACCTGTATGACATCGGAAAAGAATCTTACAAATTTTTTTCCCAACATGTGGAAGAGGAATGTACCTCCTTCACTGTGACCACTACTTCGTTGGGAAGTCTGTGCGTGAATTTTTGTTCAGCAAAAAAATGGAGCATAGACGTAGGGATAAAAGTGGAAGAACATCTACCCCTATTCATTAAGCCAAGCAAAACAATCATCAACGTTTACCCATTCTATCGACAACCCAACATTTGCAGCTATTCGGATGAGTCCCATTTTTACCTTCTGAATAATTTCATTGTAGTTTATTTTCACCTGAACGGTTCAGGCGGATTACAAGGAAAGAAAAAAAAAACACTGTGTAAAAGTGTCATGCTAGAAAAAGTAATAACCATTCGGGACCTCACAGACTCTATTAATTGCTTGAAATATTTGAATGTAAGTGACACGGAAAGTATGTCCATTTATTTACACTCCAACAGTGGTCTCCTCGGGGGGTTCCTCCTAAATGGACAGAGGAAATTCCTTCAAAATGTCATCCTCATTAACCCCATGATGGAACTTTTTAATAGTCTCACCGATGAAAAGAAGCCACACGTGCATTCGGAGAGACTGGAGTTTGGTCACATCGACCCCAAGGATTTTCTGCTCACTGGTGTACATGTCACTCATTCTAAGAGGTTATCAAAACGGGGGAGAAGAGCAAATCCTCCGAAAGGTGTAGATACACACAATCAATACAGATCGAGGAAGAGTGGAAGATTTCTCCCTTTCCGGAAGAATGGCATATGCCCTAGCAAACCTAACATGAAAATATTACGCGAGTGGCAGAACAACCTGCTCCTTCTCCACGCACTGTGTCCATACAACAACATAGAGCCAACTTACAGCGAAGTCTTCTCCACCCTGAAGCAATCCGACGACACGACCACATTCAAACTTAGCGTAACCAACCATAGGGACAATCCATTTACAAGTTCTGTTCTCCTCTACCTAAACAAGTACGACATCATATGTCCAAATGTTAATTCGGTGAAATATTTTGTAAAATACACTCATTATAAGAGAGTGCATGTGCGATTCTGTTACTACTCTTCTGCATTTCATTATATGGGAAACGGGGTGAACTTCCTTAAATACCACAGTGGGGATGGCAAGGAGGAGAGGCACAAGAAACCCTTGTACATTTCTTTCTGTGACCACGGGGGGCATGGCGGCTTCGCCGACTACGACACTCTACTACGCCGCACGCTCGGCCGAATCCACTTTCACCTCGGTGGGGAGTTCTGTCAGGCAGTATGAACAGAACATGAACGGGCGAAGAAGCACCCTTGTAAAAGGTGAACTAGTAATTAGCCGGAAGAAGCTACTATGCTTTTTTTTTTTTTTTTTTTTTTTTTTCCATATATCTGCAGGTTATATCCCGTTCGTCCCTCCGAATGGAAAAAATAAAATAAAATATCCTCCCCGTGGCCAGGCCCAAAACATGATGCATGAAGGGCACATTTGCCCCTCGCCCCCCCCCCATCCTTCTTGTTGTTTGCTCATCCTATTTTTTCACTTTCTCTGTAATTCTCAAACGTTGTAAATCCTAACCACAGTGGGAAACACTTCTCCGCTCTGTTGAAATAAAAAGTGTCAAATGCCCAATGCGCCCAAACGAACAGGATGTGCGGTGCATAGGTCGGAGGAAAAGGAGTGTGGTGCTGCGCCCTAGTGGGGGATAAAAGATAATATTATACCACCGCGACCACCCCTATTTTTCTCTTACGGGGGAGGCATTACTTTTTATATGATCGCCCCCGTCGAAGATGGTTTCAAGAAGTTTACTTGATTTGTTTTCCATTTGGCCTGCTCGCCAATGCTCCTCTTCACGTTGACTTACCTTGCGGGCTTTTCATCCCTTCTAAGCCCTCCGTCGGGGGAAAAAGGAAAAAAAAAAAAAAAAAAAAAAAAAAGTGCTCAAAGGAAGGTGAAGGGGATGTGCTTGTGGAGGAGTTGGCTTAACACTCTTCACACAACGAAGCTAAAAGCAGGCGGGTCAATTCCGTCAGAGGGGTAGAACTTAGTAAATGCGAGTGCCTTGGTGCCATCTCCAGGCGTAGAAGAAAACAAAAGGGGAAAAAAAAAAAAAAAAAATTTTTTTTTTTTCAACAGAAGAAAGATCACTGTCCGTGTAAGAAAAATTAACTTCTTCGGAGGTGGAGTAGCAAGATGATAGATGTTCCACCCCAGGGGGTGTACCAGTGGTATTTTTTTTTCAGACCAAAACTCTGGTGAGGACATCCCCATCAAGGAAGTGATCTGCTCCGTCTGCGTAGGGGGTGAGGAGGGTGTGGTTGGACCTACGGTCAGCCGAAGGTAACACATCTCTTCCTCACAGGTTAACACTCATCGAAGAAAATTCTTCACAAACAATAGTTGTCTCCCCCCTCCCCTTCCTGAGTTTGAACAAAATGAATGGGTCTTTCATCGAATTGATTAAGGATATTAAGCGGGATGACCGCATCGAGAACGTGGAAAGGAACTACAACCTGTGCGTTAGGAGCCTCAAAGAAATTGATAAAAGGAAGACAAGGGAAAAGGAACCTATATTCACTCTGCTTAATTCCAAGACCAAAGAAAAGTCTATTACTCTCCTCAAGTTGCTTTATCTACAAATGTATGGAAGGAAAATAGATCCAGAACATAACTTTGCAGTGATTGAAATGCTTACATCAGATAAATATATCTTGAAGAGACGCGGCCATCTGTTTCTGCACCACTCGACTGACAGAGACGATGTAACTTTTCTCTCCATTAATTTGTTTAGGAAGGAGTTGTACAAGGACAATTTTCCCACTGGGTCTCCAAACACCAAAACGAATGTTATTAATTCATTAGCTAACATTGGCTCTGCCATTATGAAGGAGAACATCGGCTTGCTACAAAATTCTGCAAAGACATATTCGATAATCCCTGGAGTTCAGTCGAATGAAACTTCTTCTGGTGGTAACTTTCCCATTGGGGGAGAAACTCCACGAGAACAGGAAAAAAAAAAACAGTTCGCACACACAAACTGTATTACGAAGGAAACGAACATATACAACGCAGCTCTCGTTCTTAACACACTCAGTAATGTATGTACCTCCATCATGAGTAGCAACCTACACCAACATGTTTTCCATCTCCTCAATAGCTCTCATGTGTACATAAAAAAAAAAACAATTATTAGTCTGTACAAAATTGTAATAAGTAATTTAGAAACCTTGCCATCTTTCATTGAAACAATTAAAAAGAGTTTCGTTTCTCTGTACAACAATGAAAGTTCATCTTATGATCAGTTCGGCAAGGAAGGAATGGATGGCGTTCAACGTAACAACACTTCGTTGTGTTGTCTTATTGTGAATATTCTCGCGGAAGTGTTCTGCGCTCTAGAAAGGAATGATCAAACATATTCTCAACCTCGTAGAAACATGAGTCCTGCCACCCCAGGAAGTAGCCGCTATGTTGAAACTCCCCACGGAGCAACAAGTACCTGTAATCAAGACCAATCAGGAGCAGTTCAACACGCAGGGGGAGTGTCCACCTATCTAAAGAAGTTCCTTTCATTTATTCCTCTTATTTATAGCATACTAAACGAACGACTCAACCTCATAGACAACTGGAAGTTCATAAAGATCATCAAGTTTTTGAAGAGGCTAGTTAAATACGAAAATAGAATTTACAAAAAATTCCTGCATCTAATTGTTCATGCGTTTTTTACGAACAAGGCGAAAAGCGTTATCTATGAATGTCTCAGCTTTTTGCTACTGAACTACCAGAAGGGTTGCGTGGTGGATTTGGATCTCCAGCGATATGTTCCCTGGGCTGATGGAACCCTCGATCAGAGTGTTAATCAAACTATACAAAGAAGTGATGGCACGACCTCTGCTGAACTCGTTGATCGGTGCCCACCTAACCCATCACCCGACTGCATGGACAGGCTATTGCTACTATGCTTCACTCACCTCGCAAACAACTTTCACCATGAAGATAGGAACATCGTCTACGTTACGACGAAGATGTATCTGTGCATATTTAGCAGTGTAGATGTTCACAAGAAATTTATGCAACAGAACATGATGGAGGAATTATCTGCCAACGTGATGAGAAGTTTCTACCAAGATGTAACCATAAGGAAAAATCTCCTCCATATTTTGTACTACCTCATGAATGAAAATAACTTCGAACCAATTGCGTACAGCATCCTCAGTTACTTGTATCATAGATCTGAAGCAGATTTCGTGGGAGAGTACATAGACACCATTCTTTTGTATGGACGGAGGAAGGGCCACTTGTTGCGAAATCTTAATCTGTATCTATTTATTCTTTTTTATATGCTTTGTATTAAGAACCACAAGAAGGAATCCGATGTGATCCAGGAGATCCTTCGTGTCAACAACAATCAAAAGGGAACAACCCATATCACCACCAACTTCCTCAGTGCCATGTACGTAGTGACATACGGTGCGGCCATCATGCAGCGCGAACTGGACGGGCGCAGGGGCGATGGTCATGTGGATAAAGAATTTTCCCCATTTTCCACCTCACAGGGGGTTAAAGAGGGACAAACGAAAGAGAAGGAGAGCCACCACATAGTAAAACAACAGAAGGAGAACCATCACATAATAGAACAACAGAAGGAGAACCATCAATCTTCGAACCTGTTAAACGAAATGAATACGTTCCTAAAGGAAGTAAAAACGATTGACGCCTTTTCCAGGTATGACATACTAGATTACATCATAGGGACATTAAAAATGCATGTTAATGATGATAGGCACGACAACCAAGAGAATCCTTACAAAGATGTAAACCAAGTAGACCTAGCAACCTTTGAATATCTCATTTATTTCTTGTATGTATATTTAGAGGAATCACATGGTCAGATAAAGGAATATAAGAATGAACACTTCTTGAGTGTCTTTTTTTTCTCCTTGTATATTTTTTTTACTCATTTGAGTATCAGCAGTATTCTCTGGCACGTTGCAAAAATATTTTTTTTTTTTTATCAATACGAGGAAAACAGAAGTTTGGTTCTTTGCTACATCAGCAAGTTCTCTTCCCATGTGAGCTACCTTCTTAGTCGACGTAACAGCGTGGAGACCATCGATATCTGCGCTCATTTAGGAAATGTGTTTTTCCTCCTGCGGAAGGGGAATCATTCAGAGGAACTTGCTCTTAAAGAGGATTCATCAAACGGAGGAGACCATACCAACCGGGGGGTGAGCTTCTACTCCTGTGTCACAGACTACCTTCACCTCGATCCCTCAGAGGAGAAGTTCAATTTGGACCGCCCCTTCAAATACAACGACGCGTTCTTTTTGCAAACCAGGGAGAGTACACCCCAGGAGCATATTCCTCGCTCGGTTCATAGATCGAGTACCAGTCAGATAAATCTGCCCTTGACTGAGGCAGATACAGTCGCATCTACCGCTTCGGCGAGAACCCCTTCAGAAATTAGGGCCTCAGCATTGACTGTGGACGAGGCATCAATACCCCGCGTATGCAGTCCTGAGGAATTCTGTGCCAAGGGAAAACCCACTTCTCATGGAGAACCCACTTCTCATGGAGAACCCACTTCTCATGGAGAACTTCCATCATTTTTGCGCGAATTGAAGGAGGAACAAAGCAAGTGGAGTCAAACAGACAAGCGAACCTTCCACCAGATTAGCGAGACTATCCACATGAAGTTATATTTTCACTTAAATCAAGAAGATCGTCTGCTCCGTTTGTATGTCCAATTGGTGGGCTCTCCCGTAACTATTAAGTGTTTATCTGTGCGCACCTCTCTCCGGGTTGATAGATACCAAGTGGACTTCAACGAGGAGGAAGACGAACTCCTTCTCCTATGCGATGAAAAAAGGGACCAAGATACTACCATAGCAGATGACATAATAAGAATGCAAAACCATCAAGGTGTTCAGTCTGTCGAGAGCAATCATCATGAAAGAATTGGAATGACTCCCCTAACCGAACTAACCACTGTCGAGGAAGTAACAAGAAATTTTCTCATTAGTGTGAACTTCCAAGTTCCATCCTGCTCTGTTAAATTGGCCTACTCCTATTTTTGCAACTCGATTCTCCATGAGGAGTTATCTGTTGAAATCCCATTCGTGCCTCTCCAACAGGCCACCCTGTCGATAGACGAGCTTACCAACGTACGTTCCAACGTACGTTTAAAAAAAAAAAGGGAGGAAATGCTGCAGAGAGCGGGCACTATACCCGATGAGCATTCCGTTGTGTGCCAATGAGATGAACTTTTCCCGACTGCAACAACCTACAAATGGACTCTCCCAATTAATACGCTAATTTTTATACTAGTCGTTTCCATACATGTAAGTACACGATTCGCTTTTCTTTTCCTTTTTTTTTTTTAATCAGGTGAAGAAGAGAAAAGGAATGAACAGAATCATAACGGAGGAAATAACTGTTGATGAAGAGATCCATCCAAATGAATTTATTTTTAGTTGTTTTGTTTTTCTGGCAGAATATCTTCATTTGTTTTTTTTCAACATTAGTAAGGTTTTTTCTAACTTACGAAGTGCTTATTCTGAGGATACATTTCGCCTTATTTTTTGTGCGACTCGTATGTCTAGCAGGGATGCCCCACCAGGTGAGGAGAAGCTTCCTTCACGTGCTATCCGCGATGGCGAAGCACATCATTGGGCACACCGAACAACGGATGAATTGCATAGGAGGAGTATCCACCTCGCCGCATACATATCTCACAACATATATATCCCCCCCCTCTGCAGACAAGACAGTATTCCTAATCAACGTGCATTACAAGAAAATTGATCAGACGAGCGCTCCACCCACGTACAGGGTCGAAGCGAAAATAAAAATCCTCGACGACTCCGAAGAGGAGTGCATGCGGATGATGGACTACATCCAATTCTACCTCAAGAAGTTCCTCACGGGGAAAGTAAAAATGAGGTCGCCCCGTATTGCCATCACGAGCTGATAGGTAAAATGGCAGAAACTAATGAATACCCAAACGGATAAAGAAACATGCAGGACATGCGTCCAAGCATACACATAGACATGCACACTAACCATATATCAGAACTCATTTGGAGATACACAAAACACTCCATAAAATGTGCGATTGCCTTCCCCCTCTCCCTCTCCAACGATCCCCAAATATAGGGTACACCCCTCTCCATTTGATCAATCTTCTGTATCCACGCGTGCATACCCCTTTCTGTCGCTTTTCCCCCTCCCCTTCTCTTTTTTTTTTTTTTTTTTTTTTTGTCAAAAGGATTATGCAACTAAATCAGCTTCTCATTTTGCTTCTTCTTTGATCGTATCAAATGAACTTTTTTTTTTTTTTTTTTTTTTTTGTAAAAGGAATAAACTATGTATAAGACCCTGCGGCGTCACCCACGTAGACGTTCTGGGGGAAAGACTAACTCTTTTTATGCACCAAGGAGGTACACACACACATACAGAAAGAAAGAAAGAGAACTCTTTCCTCCATGTGTACTACTTGGATTGAATTCACACAACTAGAATGGGTTGATGAAGCCCCGTCCCCTCCTCCCCTTGTACCCTCTAATCCAGAAATAAAAAAAAAAAAAAAAAAAAAAAAAATTAAAGAGGGATTCAGACTGTCCCATCCCGCTGCTCCTTCCCAAATTTAAAAAAATGCAAAATGGGTAAGAAGCAACGGCATGTTGAAAAAAAAGCGGAGTAAGTTTTTTCATAAAAAAAAAAAAATATTTATATATATAGGAGCAGTTCCGCTTGACGGACAACAAAAAAAGTAATGCGAAGTGTGTACTTGAAAGATTGACGAAAAATTTGTTTGGCGGAAAAAACAAAAACAGATATGTGTCCTTGTATACACCTGTGGAGGCGTAGGAATGTGATGAGGCATCTACATCGACTTTTTAACGGTGCGTTACGAAGGAACAAAAAAAGGTTGTGTGTGTGTGTGTGTGTGTGTGTACCTTTCCTATATCTTGCCCCCTCCATGACTTCATCAATTCACAGCTGATGCGGCCGACTTGGCCTTGGCGACACCCACCATGGAAGGCTTGCCGTTCACGCCACGCACGAATACCGTATAGTAATGTCGCATGAAGGCTAAACTTCCGAGCAGATACGCGTGATTCTTCTCCGATGGAACATCAATCTGCATGTAAGCCGGAATGCAGTTGTCCTCATTCAAAATCATGTATTCCTCAGGCATGAGTTCTATGATCAAGTCGCCAAAGACATACTTAATGATCGGATAATTTTTAAGGACATCCTGATAATTCTCTTCCGTACAAGCGACAGAAGGAACTACATCAAAGAAGTTTTTTATCTGTGCACTCGGCATAGTGTTGTATGATGTCCCTGTATCAAAAATCGCGTAGCTCTTCTCCTCACAACAAATTTTCTTCTCCCCTACGTAAATTCCATCCAACTCCACTTCCCAATAATATTCCTTAATAACAGGCAGCATATATATGCTACCTTGGTAAAAAGATTTACTCAAACCACCTATTATAAAAGTAGAGGTGTTGTCATCTGGAGAAATGTAGAAGGAAAACTGCGGGGAGAGATTTTTGTTCTGCTTTAGTAAGTTGTCGAAAAAGGAAACCTTTCCTGCAGACAACATTTCTGGAAAGCCAAGACCTACAATACCTTCAAAGTCTATATAGTCAAAAATATTATCTCCATTTAAGCTGTCGTTAGATTCACTCTCCACCAATCCAAATGTCTGATTTCGTACTGTGTGGTTTCCCAAGACGAAAGTTTCTTTGCCAATGGATCCTGAAATAGAACCCGATCCGAAAACGATGTGAAGATTCTTCCCGATAAATGATCTCCTAAATGTT